>NC_087105.1:14982200-15240925 GCF_963855985.1 Ostrinia nubilalis | reverse complement strand
CCTAACAAAAACCGCTTAGGTTACGAAATCCCGGGAATTTAAAATCCCGGGAAAATTACGGTTAGGTTCCTAGGGACATTCTAGAAACCGGTTGGGTTCGTTTCAGAACCTAACTTAATGAAACCTAACAAAAACCGCTTAGGTTACGAAATCCCGGGAATTTAAAATCCCGGGAAAATTACGGTTAGGTTCCTAGGGACATTCTAGAAACCGGTTGGGTTCGTTTCAGAACCTAACTTAATGAAACCTAACAAAAACCGCTTAGGTTACGAAATCCCGGGAATTTAAAATCCCGGGAAAATTACGGTTAGGTTCCTAGGGACATTCTAGAAACCGGTTGGGTTCGTTTCAGAACCTAACTTAATGAAACCTAACAAAAACCGCTTAGGTTACGAAATCCCGGGAATTTAAAATCCCGGGAAAATTACGGTTAGGTTCCTAGGGACATTCTAGAAACCGGTTGGGTTCGTTTCAGAACCTAACTTAATGAAACCTAACAAAAACCGCTTAGGTTACGAAATCCCGGGAATTTAAAATCCCGGGAAAATTACGGTTAGGTTCCTAGGGACATTCTAGAAACCGGTTGGGTTCGTTTCAGAACCTAACTTAATGAAACCTAACAAAAACCGCTTAGGTTACGAAATCCCGGGAATTTAAAATCCCGGGAAAATTACGGTTAGGTTCCTAGGGACATTCTAGAAACCGGTTGGGTTCGTTTCAGAACCTAACTTAATGAAACCTAACAAAAACCGCTTAGGTTACGAAATCCCGGGAATTTAAAATCCCGGGAAAATTACGGTTAGGTTCCTAGGGACATTCTAGAAACCGGTTGGGTTCGTTTCAGAACCTAACTTAATGAAACCTAACAAAAACCGCTTAGGTTACGAAATCCCGGGAATTTAAAATCCCGGGAAAATTACGGTTAGGTTCCTAGGGACATTCTAGAAACCGGTTGGGTTCGTTTCAGAACCTAACTTAATGAAACCTAACAAAAACCGCTTAGGTTACGAAATCCCGGGAATTTAAAATCCCGGGAAAATTACGGTTAGGTTCCTAGGGACATTCTAGAAACCGGTTGGGTTCGTTTCAGAACCTAACTTAATGAAACCTAACAAAAACCGCTTAGGTTACGAAATCCCGGGAATTTAAAATCCCGGGAAAATTACGGTTAGGTTCCTAGGGACATTCTAGAAACCGGTTGGGTTCGTTTCAGAACCTAACTTAATGAAACCTAACAAAAACCGCTTAGGTTACGAAATCCCGGGAATTTAAAATCCCGGGAAAATTACGGTTAGGTTCCTAGGGACATTCTAGAAACCGGTTGGGTTCGTTTCAGAACCTAACTTAATGAAACCTAACAAAAACCGCTTAGGTTACGAAATCCCGGGAATTTAAAATCCCGGGAAAATTACGGTTAGGTTCCTAGGGACATTCTAGAAACCGGTTGGGTTCGTTTCAGAACCTAACTTAATGAAACCTAACAAAAACCGCTTAGGTTACGAAATCCCGGGAATTTAAAATCCCGGGAAAATTACGGTTAGGTTCCTAGGGACATTCTAGAAACCGGTTGGGTTCGTTTCAGAACCTAACTTAATGAAACCTAACAAAAACCGCTTAGGTTACGAAATCCCGGGAATTTAAAATCCCGGGAAAATTACGGTTAGGTTCCTAGGGACATTCTAGAAACCGGTTGGGTTCGTTTCAGAACCTAACTTAATGAAACCTAACAAAAACCGCTTAGGTTACGAAATCCCGGGAATTTAAAATCCCGGGAAAATTACGGTTAGGTTCCTAGGGACATTCTAGAAACCGGTTGGGTTCGTTTCAGAACCTAACTTAATGAAACCTAACAAAAACCGCTTAGGTTACGAAATCCCGGGAATTTAAAATCCCGGGAAAATTACGGTTAGGTTCCTAGGGACATTCTAGAAACCGGTTGGGTTCGTTTCAGAACCTAACTTAATGAAACCTAACAAAAACCGCTTAGGTTACGAAATCCCGGGAATTTAAAATCCCGGGAAAATTACGGTTAGGTTCCTAGGGACATTCTAGAAACCGGTTGGGTTCGTTTCAGAACCTAACTTAATGAAACCTAACAAAAACCGCTTAGGTTACGAAATCCCGGGAATTTAAAATCCCGGGAAAATTACGGTTAGGTTCCTAGGGACATTCTAGAAACCGGTTGGGTTCGTTTCAGAACCTAACTTAATGAAACCTAACAAAAACCGCTTAGGTTACGAAATCCCGGGAATTTAAAATCCCGGGAAAATTACGGTTAGGTTCCTAGGGACATTCTAGAAACCGGTTGGGTTCGTTTCAGAACCTAACTTAATGAAACCTAACAAAAACCGCTTAGGTTACGAAATCCCGGGAATTTAAAATCCCGGGAAAATTACGGTTAGGTTCCTAGGGACATTCTAGAAACCGGTTGGGTTCGTTTCAGAACCTAACTTAATGAAACCTAACAAAAACCGCTTAGGTTACGAAATCCCGGGAATTTAAAATCCCGGGAAAATTACGGTTAGGTTCCTAGGGACATTCTAGAAACCGGTTGGGTTCGTTTCAGAACCTAACTTAATGAAACCTAACAAAAACCGCTTAGGTTACGAAATCCCGGGAATTTAAAATCCCGGGAAAATTACGGTTAGGTTCCTAGGGACATTCTAGAAACCGGTTGGGTTCGTTTCAGAACCTAACTTAATGAAACCTAACAAAAACCGCTTAGGTTACGAAATCCCGGGAATTTAAAATCCCGGGAAAATTACGGTTAGGTTCCTAGGGACATTCTAGAAACCGGTTGGGTTCGTTTCAGAACCTAACTTAATGAAACCTAACAAAAACCGCTTAGGTTACGAAATCCCGGGAATTTAAAATCCCGGGAAAATTACGGTTAGGTTCCTAGGGACATTCTAGAAACCGGTTGGGTTCGTTTCAGAACCTAACTTAATGAAACCTAACAAAAACCGCTTAGGTTACGAAATCCCGGGAATTTAAAATCCCGGGAAAATTACGGTTAGGTTCCTAGGGACATTCTAGAAACCGGTTGGGTTCGTTTCAGAACCTAACTTAATGAAACCTAACAAAAACCGCTTAGGTTACGAAATCCCGGGAATTTAAAATCCCGGGAAAATTACGGTTAGGTTCCTAGGGACATTCTAGAAACCGGTTGGGTTCGTTTCAGAACCTAACTTAATGAAACCTAACAAAAACCGCTTAGGTTACGAAATCCCGGGAATTTAAAATCCCGGGAAAATTACGGTTAGGTTCCTAGGGACATTCTAGAAACCGGTTGGGTTCGTTTCAGAACCTAACTTAATGAAACCTAACAAAAACCGCTTAGGTTACGAAATCCCGGGAATTTAAAATCCCGGGAAAATTACGGTTAGGTTCCTAGGGACATTCTAGAAACCGGTTGGGTTCGTTTCAGAACCTAACTTAATGAAACCTAACAAAAACCGCTTAGGTTACGAAATCCCGGGAATTTAAAATCCCGGGAAAATTACGGTTAGGTTCCTAGGGACATTCTAGAAACCGGTTGGGTTCGTTTCAGAACCTAACTTAATGAAACCTAACAAAAACCGCTTAGGTTACGAAATCCCGGGAATTTAAAATCCCGGGAAAATTACGGTTAGGTTCCTAGGGACATTCTAGAAACCGGTTGGGTTCGTTTCAGAACCTAACTTAATGAAACCTAACAAAAACCGCTTAGGTTACGAAATCCCGGGAATTTAAAATCCCGGGAAAATTACGGTTAGGTTCCTAGGGACATTCTAGAAACCGGTTGGGTTCGTTTCAGAACCTAACTTAATGAAACCTAACAAAAACCGCTTAGGTTACGAAATCCCGGGAATTTAAAATCCCGGGAAAATTACGGTTAGGTTCCTAGGGACATTCTAGAAACCGGTTGGGTTCGTTTCAGAACCTAACTTAATGAAACCTAACAAAAACCGCTTAGGTTACGAAATCCCGGGAATTTAAAATCCCGGGAAAATTACGGTTAGGTTCCTAGGGACATTCTAGAAACCGGTTGGGTTCGTTTCAGAACCTAACTTAATGAAACCTAACAAAAACCGCTTAGGTTACGAAATCCCGGGAATTTAAAATCCCGGGAAAATTACGGTTAGGTTCCTAGGGACATTCTAGAAACCGGTTGGGTTCGTTTCAGAACCTAACTTAATGAAACCTAACAAAAACCGCTTAGGTTACGAAATCCCGGGAATTTAAAATCCCGGGAAAATTACGGTTAGGTTCCTAGGGACATTCTAGAAACCGGTTGGGTTCGTTTCAGAACCTAACTTAATGAAACCTAACAAAAACCGCTTAGGTTACGAAATCCCGGGAATTTAAAATCCCGGGAAAATTACGGTTAGGTTCCTAGGGACATTCTAGAAACCGGTTGGGTTCGTTTCAGAACCTAACTTAATGAAACCTAACAAAAACCGCTTAGGTTACGAAATCCCGGGAATTTAAAATCCCGGGAAAATTACGGTTAGGTTCCTAGGGACATTCTAGAAACCGGTTGGGTTCGTTTCAGAACCTAACTTAATGAAACCTAACAAAAACCGCTTAGGTTACGAAATCCCGGGAATTTAAAATCCCGGGAAAATTACGGTTAGGTTCCTAGGGACATTCTAGAAACCGGTTGGGTTCGTTTCAGAACCTAACTTAATGAAACCTAACAAAAACCGCTTAGGTTACGAAATCCCGGGAATTTAAAATCCCGGGAAAATTACGGTTAGGTTCCTAGGGACATTCTAGAAACCGGTTGGGTTCGTTTCAGAACCTAACTTAATGAAACCTAACAAAAACCGCTTAGGTTACGAAATCCCGGGAATTTAAAATCCCGGGAAAATTACGGTTAGGTTCCTAGGGACATTCTAGAAACCGGTTGGGTTCGTTTCAGAACCTAACTTAATGAAACCTAACAAAAACCGCTTAGGTTACGAAATCCCGGGAATTTAAAATCCCGGGAAAATTACGGTTAGGTTCCTAGGGACATTCTAGAAACCGGTTGGGTTCGTTTCAGAACCTAACTTAATGAAACCTAACAAAAACCGCTTAGGTTACGAAATCCCGGGAATTTAAAATCCCGGGAAAATTACGGTTAGGTTCCTAGGGACATTCTAGAAACCGGTTGGGTTCGTTTCAGAACCTAACTTAATGAAACCTAACAAAAACCGCTTAGGTTACGAAATCCCGGGAATTTAAAATCCCGGGAAAATTACGGTTAGGTTCCTAGGGACATTCTAGAAACCGGTTGGGTTCGTTTCAGAACCTAACTTAATGAAACCTAACAAAAACCGCTTAGGTTACGAAATCCCGGGAATTTAAAATCCCGGGAAAATTACGGTTAGGTTCCTAGGGACATTCTAGAAACCGGTTGGGTTCGTTTCAGAACCTAACTTAATGAAACCTAACAAAAACCGCTTAGGTTACGAAATCCCGGGAATTTAAAATCCCGGGAAAATTACGGTTAGGTTCCTAGGGACATTCTAGAAACCGGTTGGGTTCGTTTCAGAACCTAACCGCGCGAGCGCGTGCGCAGCACGCGCGAGCGTTTACGAAAAATGTAGCAGTGTACCGGGTGCGGGGGGCTGGCCCCCCGCACCCCTCCCCCGCGCGGCTGCGGGCGGCGGTTATCGTTTGTGTGGACCTCGACTTTAATTTGTAGAGGAAATTTTGTTTTGTCAATGATCAGGTCCAGCGCCGCTCGCATCCAGGCACCTCCCGCGACCCTCACCAGATCGTCGGTCCACCTAGTGGGAGGCCTGCCCACGCTCCGTCTTCCGGCTCGCTCTCGGGAGAGGCCTTTGTCCAGCAGTGGACGGCTTCCGGCTGAAACGAACGAACGAACAATGGTCGGGTAAATAATAAAATTATTATAGTTTTATTTCTCTAGATCTAAATAGTTTTATTATCATGCTAAGAAGAACGTTTTATAAGGTAAATAGCTATTATCTTACTAATATTATAGATGTGAAAGTTTGTATGGATGTCTGGATGTTAACATGTTTGTTACTCTTTCACGCAAAAACTACTGAACGAATTTCGATGAAACTTTACAGTATTATTGTTTATAATCCAAAATAACATATTATTATGGTCTATAATAAAATTTATGACGATCTGTGACAAACTAAATTTCACGTCAGTGAAACCGCGGCCAAAAGCTCGTATTTTTATAATACTACGACTTGTCATCGTTCTCATGCAAATGCAAATACATAGTCAAACTAAAATAAATGTGTATCGGAACAAACGGCAAGTATCTCTAATCGAACGAAACAATAATACATTGGACTCTGAGTTTAGTTTTACCTTCATTTTATTTATTTTTTAAATTCATATTGAAACCCGCCTAATCTGTAAGCCTGACTGAAAAATGTTGTAGAGCATTAAGTCCACTAATTGTGCTTTTAGAGTGTATTGTTCATCAGCTCCCCTTAAATAAATAAATACTTAGTTATTTACCTGTACCTCTAGCATGAACAACTTTCGTCTTCGAATCGCTTGCGTATTTGACTAACTTCGAAACCTTCTAATTAAACGATAACGAGACAATAATTTTGACTGTCAAAATAAGTTTCGTGCAACCATTTCTCATACTAAGTTCACTTTACGACACGTTCATACTGAATCTTTTGATGGCGATTCGAATACGCAAACGATCGAAGTCGAAAGTTGTTCGTGCTAGAGGTACTGAAACATGATGAGTGTGGCCGCACTGCCCTCCGGCCTCGGTCGCGGTGCTCGGGCCGCGCTCGTCGGACACTCGGACGTGGTCGGCCGGTGTTCCGCTCGCTGGAACTGAGAAAACAACTTCAGTTTAATTATGTATTACATCTTTTAAAATAAACTTTAAAAAAAAATTAAAGGGCCGGTACAAATTTGAGACAGGGTCTTATATCTTTGTTTGAAACAACAATAATAATATTATGTAGTGTGTAAAGTTTCTAGTGGACCAGAATGGTGCTCTAAAATTTTTGTGCTCTTACTATCCACCTATGGTTGTAAATCAATCTTAAAGATAGAGATGAACACTTCACTGAAACATCCAGCGCCTCCCACCAGTGACATTGAAAGGGGGCGCCACCGTCAATACCGGATCGCTGGTTTCGATTTTTGCTACGTTGGAAACTTTAGTTAAACGATGGTAGCGCCCCCTTGTCAATGTGATGGATGGGACATCAGCTCCCCAGTGTCCTCGGTTTCTTAATAACTGAAGTGCAATAACGGTGGAAGTTTAAGAAAATTATAATTACCAGCAGAAAACGTTGTCTGCCGAGTGTGGCGCCGTCGCTCACCAGCCTTGCTCGCCCGCCGCTCTCGCACCTGCAACGTCAGTATTCCACGTTAATACCATCAAATGTAAGTCCAGTAGACACTTCTGATAACGTCATGTCCGTTTAACATACTACACTTAACATCAAATAAATCGCACCTTCCGCGACGCGAACTTTAAAGACTTTCTTCTGACACAATCATGTGATGATGCCGAGTGTATAAAATATAATCCTCCTTCTGGCGCAGTCGGGTAAAAAGGCGCCTTATGATAAGGTTATCTCAACATGTTTGATTGTCAGTTTAGTGAGTCCTACTTACCGGTCAAAATCCTATCCCTTCATGTTTTTGGTGAAAGCCGCATGAATCTGCGCCGCGGCTCCTGGGCCCGCCCGGTGCCACTCGAACCTGAAATTACACGCAACAATACTTTTATTACCTACTTATTGGAAAAATATTATTTCCACAATAATTATTACCTACTATTTTACTTTATCTATTTCTTCTTAAATGACGACGTACGGTTTTTACATTTAAAATGTTGTTTGACTATCCGATAAGATATAGCACCCATAACACAAGCATAGCTTACTTTGGGGCTAAATAGGCATATGGCGCTGTGTGAGATTTTCCAAAGATGCGAATGGCCAAACAAAAAAAACATCACAAAGAAAAGAGGCTAGACGCTAGTGGTAGGGTGTAGGGTGTAGGGCATACGTCAGTTGTACAGTATTTTTGCAGGCGTACTTACATAATGAACATAGAGGAATTAGTCATTAATTCCTCTATGATAATGAAGTATAAAATAATGCGCCAGCGCCCAGCTGCTGCACCCCAGCTGCAGCGCGGGCCCGCCAGCGCCAGGCCGCAGCAGCGCCATCGCCTGTGCCTATGGCTGTGCTCTGAAAGGAGAAATAATTACCTTAAAAAAGCTGATATTATGTTAACCATTCAGATTAGGTAATGGTTAAGTGCCTACTTCATTCATTAATACTCAAATAAAATTATTAAGAATATCACGAAATGTATAAATCGATCATATTACTTACCTACCTAATGTACAAACTTATGATTTTAAGTGAGTTATTATGTTTTAAGAAACGATTTGTTTAACTAGGCATGTAGTTATTTCTGCAACAAGTCTGTTGCTGCTTTTACACTGCGCGGAAATTAGCCAAGTCAAGTCAAAGGGCTATCGTTTTAGCGCTTACCAGTTAGCGCCACTGTAGAGTAAGGTCCTGTCACTTGCTAGTAGCGAAGACAGTGGCACCAACTGGTGAGCGCTAAAGTGGTAGGAGGACTATCGCATTTGCACTCATCAAGATGACGCCACTGTAGAGTAAAGTTAAGTATAAAAATGATAGCCCTCATTACCGACACAGTGTTCGATTTAATAAATAGAAATTATACCTGACAGTTCCTACCCGCCAATTAAAAATTATAGATTATCTGTGACTGTCCCATAGAGCGATTATACACTGACTGTACTGGACTGTACGGCTAAGCTTATGGTAGCAATAAATCAAAATATCTATTGGGTCATAAACCTATCTTTAATTTTCTTTGCATTAAAAAAAAGTATTATAAACGTCACCACATACGTCACTGTCACTAACTGAACTGTCAATCAACTGTCACAGTCCGAGCGAGCATAACCTCAAAAAGTAGAAACAGTAATTACATTCAGAACAAAATATTTGTTTATTTTATCGCCAACGCGTACAGTCATTCGAAGCCCGCAATCACTAAAAGATTCCTGCGGAACGTGAGGACATCCCGCTCGTCGGCGCTTTCGGAGCCATCGGATGACCCGCTACTACTACTTGGAGGTGGAGCTGTAAGCATCCCGGTGCAGACTGCAGGTGCGTGCGTGCGGGCGGCGGCGGCGTGCTGAGCGTGTGCTTGTGTGCAGCGGCGAGGAGCTGGGCGCGGCGGGCGCGCGGCGGCTGCTGGAGGGCGCGCAGGCGGACGTGCTGCGCGGCGGCGCGCGCGTGCTGCTGCGCGTGACGGCGCGTGAGCTGGTGCGCGCGCGCGCGGCGCTGGCGCTGGGCCCGCGGCGGCTGCGCGTGCGCGCGGCCTCCTCGCTGCAGGCGCTCCTGTAGACGACCGCCGCCGCTCCGATCTTTAGTGAGTACTGAAACGGATAGCCAGCCCAATTACTGCCGTGCGGGCCGCATCCTGTTCGTCGACCGGGTGTAATTATTTATTTAATAAACAACAATCATATCTCTAACATGACTAGTTTAGTTACTGAAATGTGAGAGTAGATTAATAGTACTTATTAACAAACAATGAACAAACGATGAAGCACCTGATGTCATGCCCTGAGTGCCCAAGCAACTGCACTCAGGAGGATTTGATGAGTGCTACTGACAACACCACTCTTGTGGCGGAGTTTTGGGCTGACACTGTGTAGGTTTGTTGTCGACACGAAAAGAAGAAGAACAAACAATTAAAACCTTGGTGAATTTTGTCAAAGAACAGCTGAATATATCAACAGTTCTAGCTACTACATTATTTTGGATTGATGAGCCTAACTTGCTATGATTATTTTATCATAGATTCATGTGATTGTTCATTGCATAATGTGACTCAGAATTGCATCAACTAATATGAGTGTCATTAGTTGAGTGAAATTTAGAGGTTTACTTGAACCCAGTAAAAGAAGAATATTGTTTGTTCTACCTGTATACTTCTAGTTTGTTATTTAATTTAATGAACATTGACTCATATCATTTATAAAAATATTGCAGAGAATGGAAAACCGTTCGGTGTTATCGTCCGGTCCGGACGGCAAGGATATGGTGATTGTGGCTTCGCGGGAGGAGTTGGCCATACCCAGTAAGGTCACGCTGCCTGAACCAGAACCAGCCCCGGGCCTCATCCTGCCCGATGGATCCATCAACTGGGGCTGCCCATGCCTCGGAGGCATGGCCACAGGACCTTGTGGCACACAATTCAGGGATGCCTTTTCATGCTTCCACTACAGGTAAGTTTATTTTTGCCAGAATGTCTTATTCCAATTTTTATTTAAATAAATCACAGATATTTTATGACTTTAATTCACACATACCATTTATAAGAAATATTGATTTTCTTGAAACTGCTTTATTTCTTTATGTACCTATCCTGCTCTCTTTGGACATGTGTTTGCACTTGACCAGAAGTCATAACAAATTAGAAATTGTATGGCAGGCAAAAGTGGAGCAAGATGGAGGAGGCCTTTGCCCATACAGGATGCCACAACACCTAGCAAAACACAAAAATTTTAATGAATTTATTTAATGTAGCCAACATGTGTTTAGTGGTAATAAAAGCTTTTTATTTGTTTAAAATTGCTTTGTACTTATTTCCAGTGACGCAGAGCCAAAAGGTAGCGATTGCTACGAGAAGTTCAGCGTGATGCAGGAGTGCATGGCGCACTACCCGGAGCTATACGGCAAGGACGACGACGAGCTGGCGGCCGCGCTCGACGAGGCCGCCGGCGACGCGCCCGCCGCCGACAAGCCCGCCGCCGACAAGCCCGCCGCCGACAAGCCCGCCGCCGACAAGCCCGCCGCCGACAAGCCCGCCGCCGACAAGCCCGCCGCCGACAAGCCCGCCGCCGACAAGCCCGCCGCCGACAAGCCCGCCGACAACACCGTCGACTCGCCCGCCGACAAGTGACACCCGACTGCTCTGCAATGTAGCTTCAATGGAAGTATGGTAAAGAGAGCTCGGTGCCAAATATTCCTTTCAAACTTAAAATTTCATTGAAATATGCAACGCAATAGATTGTTTTAGCCTAACCACAGGCCTAACTGGTAGTACTGGTACAGTCAGCATCAAATAGCTTGTAACACCTAAAGTGGTAAAAAAGTTGTCAACACAAACTTATTCCAATTTTATTGTAACAAAGACGTGTTGCGACGTTGCCGCGCTGACTGTAGTCTCTATACAAGACATATCATGTCTTGTATAGAATAACATAAGCAATAATATTATTATTGCTTTTTGGCTGTTTGCAATCAACAATTTGTGACTGGTTATATTCTAAACGCAGAATGTAATAGGACAGGACACAATTCAATACTAAAGTATTTGTTTTACTTAGAACCTAAAGTAAGTACATACTTATAAACTTGTAACTTGTAAATTGCAATGTCCGCAGTGTGCAAAGAAGCAATGTAATTATATACTGTCCAAAATATCCAATTATTTATCCAAAAAATATGATGATGATTGCTATTTGAGCTCATATTTTGTTTAAAATGGTTACATACTTAAGTTTGGTCAACATTTTTAATTGTATTTTATGTTTCATGAACACCATTAGGTCACCTGGCAAAATATTTATTATAACGGGCTCATATCTTTCGGATAGTAGTAGTTTTGTTATTAATTTAATTTATAGAATTAGCTTTTGAGTTCAGCAGCGAGCCTGCAGACTGTTTGCATTTACGTCGCTGTTTAAAAGACATGTAGTGGACCTTATAATTATTGTAGATGATTGAAGGTGATCATAAGCTTTAGTTAATAAAGTTTATACGCTAATGCCTTTTTAATTAATTTTATAAATTATTGTTGACTAGCTGACCTAATAAAAGTTGTCATAACTTATCTTTCAAATCACAATAATATTAATAACTTCTAAACGTGTTCTGTTTGACTTCCTTTTCCTTTAATATTTTGATAGTAAATAGGTTCTGTTGAAAGTTGAGGTCCTATTTTGTGGTTGAGGTTTTTCGCTTGACAAGCGTAGCTATAGGATAGGTGTACTTTAATCAGCCTATTCGCGGAATCGCGGGCAAATATTTTTGTAATGCGCCTTCGGAAGTCCCAATCTGTATTACTTTGCTCTATGTCCCAATCTATCTGCGATATTCCAACAGGACGTCACAGTTGGATGCAACCTACCGCCATCTAGTGGTGAGCGTCCTATATTAGATACAATCCAATCTTACATTATGCATGGTGATCTTTGGTAGTGCAGGCGAACACCACGGTGTGGCGCTAGTAATCCTGTTCTATTTTTTATGTATTGTTGTTACAGTACTTTCGAAGTTGTTTTGCTAACTTTTTTTAAAAATTTTATAGCCTATGTTCAGCAGAAAAAAATTAAGGATTGTAAGGTGAAGGAATTTTAAAATCGGTCTAGTGGAGCCTATTCAACGCAAAGAAATAAAAAATCTAAATATTTAGATTAGTAGAGTAGAAGTAGATTAACAGAAGGTATTGCAATCTAAGCCAAGAGCACTTTCATATACAGGGTGGAATTTTGTAATGCCACCTGGATGGAAAGTACTCCTAATATTGTAGATAGAAAATTTTTCTTAAAGAAAACATTCCTTTATTTTTGAAAAGAAATAGAACTGCATTCAAAGATTTCCAAAAATTTGCTTGCCACATCCGGGAATCGAACCAAACAAAATCTGTTAAAAATTACACCTTGTATTTTTATTACATCGATCGTTAGGATTAAGCATAAGGATGAAATCTCTCTAACAAACTTAATAAATCAAATGAAAGGAAAACCATGAAATCTTAAATTATTTTAATTATGTTACAGAAAATTGTATGGTATGGTATAGTTAGTGAATTTTCGAAATTTTTTCGAAAATATTTGAATGCAGTTGTCTTTCCTTTTTAAAATAAAGGAATGTTTTCTTTCAGTAAAATTTTCTATCTACAGTATTAAGAGTACTTTCCCTCCAGGTGGCATTACAAAATTCCACCCTGTATGAACCGGGTAGGCAGATGCCAGTTTTAAAATTGCATCCGTTTTTGTTTTTAAGGAGACAAGCAACAAAAAAGAGTGTAAAATCCAAATATGTAGATGCATGTATTGACTGGCGGCATAATCGTCGGTCGAAGGATCAAGCAAGATGGTTAAGCCGTGGGGCGGGGCGGCTCAGCCGGCGGTGACGTAGAGCGGCAGGCGCCGGGAGACGAGCGTGTAGAGCGTCCTGTCGTCGGGGTCGGTGCTGGTGACGCGGCAGTACAGCGCCGAGCCGTGGTCGGCCGCCGTCACGTTCAGCGTGAGCACGCGCGTCGGCTGCCAGCCCGTGTGCAGCTGGATCTCGTACTGGTCTGCGAGGTCAACCAATATACAGGGTGTCCCAGAACGGGTGAATCAAACTGATAGGGGAGGTAGCTCTACTAATGTACTATCCCAAAAAAAATATGAAAAAAAATTTTTGATCTCGAATTTTTTTTTAAAGTGCTCTAAACTCGAAATCTAGTCATTATTTTCAAAAGTTTGTTTACAGATAAACGAAGCGATCATGTTAGTGAGAAAAAAGTACAAATAAACTCCAAACGCAGCAATTATAGCCAGATACTTAGGCAAAGCTGATTTATTTTCACTTTTTCAAAAACATTTTTTTTTGTTTCCTTCCTTTTTTTCATATTTTTAGGGATAGTACATTAGTAGAGCTACCTCCCCTATCAGTTTGATTCACCTATTCTGGGACACCCTGTAGGTTGGTAGGTACCGAAAGGTATGTTGTACCGAAAATTCACTTTTTTTTTCCACAACGAGGAAGCTCTTGGCCTGTATCTCACCTGATGGTAAGTGATGATCAGGCCGACATTGTTGTTATGGCGACAGACTTAGGTAAGATGGTGGTAGCTAGCCAGGCGGACTTAGAACAAGCCATACCACCAACCAAACCGAACAGAAAAATCTGCCCCCACGGGGAATCAAACCCGGGCGGGACCTCTGCGTCTGAAGCAGGTTTTACCACTAGACCACAGAGGCGGCGGTTAATCTTTCAAGGCACCTTTGAGGTCCTAAACTTGAGCGAAATATTTACCTTTTTTTAGTTATTTTTTATCTGCATTACCTACTTGCTGCAGTGACATCTAACCCAAAGCTCACCTTTGGCTTGGACCACGTCCATGACGGTGCTGCGAAAGTCGTGCGCGGTGCAGGTGTAGGTGACGAGGTCGCCCACGCGGTGCGTGTCGCCGCCCGACGACGTCAGCTCCACGCGGCCCGGCCCTGCGGAGCGGCAGCAGTACAGTTGTGGCACTTGGCATAAACTAATTACAGCTAATTTTGTGTGCCAATTTGAAGCCCGACGGATTAGCAAGCTGAAGTGGCAATGGGCGGGGCACATAGTAAGCAGAACCGACGGCCGATGGGGCAGCAAGGTTCTGGAGTGGAGGCCGCGTACCGGAAAACGCAGAGTGGAACGTCCACCCACAAGGTGGACCGACGACATCATAAAGGTAGAGGAAGGCGCTGGACGCAGGCCGCTACCAACCGGGTAGCATGGAAAGCATAGGGAGGCCTATGTTTAGCAGTGGATGTCCTATGGCTGAGATGATGATGAATTTGAAGCGTCACTACGATTGTCCCGAGAACTAATTTTGTAGTATGGAGTAATCATAGGAGTAAGTGAGAAAGAACATCACTAATTTTAGTTCCATGGACAATCGTATCTGCCTACAGTGATGGCTTTTAGCGCCAAAATGGGCACAAATAGGCACATATTATGACAGTAAGCCAGTCCAGCAGTGTCTGGCGCACCAGCGCAGGCGGCGCGCCGCACAATACTCACTGGCGGGGAAGCTGGGCGCGCCGGCGCCCGCCACCGACACCTCCGTCAGCTCCGAGCGCACCGTGTACGTCGTGTATGGGACGCCCTGAAACCGCATCGAGGACGCAATTAGATTCACATCATTCTAATGTTAAGGTAAGACTAAAAATACTTCTAGTCTTCTAGAACAGGGTTTCCCAATTTTTTTTGCCAAGAAACCCTAATTGATTATACTTTTCCTAGCGGAACCCCCGTACTACTCCGCCCGCACGCCCTGCCCCTCCCTTGTGCGTAAACAAGTCGGTGCGAGCGAACAACGTCGGTCAGGAAACATGGGATAATATTTTTTACGGAACCCTTGCGGCCTTTCCATGGAACCCCAGGGTTCCGCGGACCACCATTCGGGAACCGCTGTTCTAGAATGCACTGAACGCTACCTTACGTCTCGGTGTTTCATCAGCAGGAGAGCAAGTGTGGTTTTGGTCCCCAGTCGACGAAGCACATGATTGACATGATGTCGTGCCCTGCGTGCCCAAACAACTGCACGCAGGAAGATTTAATAAAGGCTACTAACAACGCCACTCTTGTGGCGGAGTTTTGGGCTGACGCTTTGTAGGTTTGTTGTCGACACGACATGAGAAAGATCAGCTGTAACATATATATATAACCAATGCTGCTGCTGTAACATATTACATTGGTTATATGCAGTTACTTTACATTCAGCCACTACACTCGAGATAGACAGCTTGTGCATGCGAAGGGACATCTGTGGAAGGCACGTACGAACTCGGTGAAGGGCGCGGTGCAGAAGTAGGCCGAGCCGTGCGCCTGCGCCGCCGGCAGCGCCAGCGCCAGCGGGCTGGGGCCGCGCCGCCACGTCGTGTGCTGCACGTCGCCTGCGGAACAACTAAGTTTTCTATCATATTCATACGAATTACTTCTATCGTTTGGGTCTCCGGAATTATCTAGTTGACGCTGCATTATAATGAAGTAGGTACCTAAGTATCCTGATGATAAAATAAATAAATCATCCATGACAGTGCCACCTTACGACGCCCAGACGTCTCGGCGACATTTTAAATGAAAATGTTTTTGGTGGGATTCACGATTGTTGTTCGGGTTCGGGCGGCAAGAAACCTTACCACGCTTCTTCTCAGCAATTTGGACTCGAAGCGCTGGTAGGGTAAAAAGATTATGAGACATGTAGAGGCTCAAGAACAAAATGTACCTTGCTGTTGGACCCAGTGCAGCGTGGTGTAGTTGGCGATGCCGCTGGCCTCGCACAGCAGCTGCACGACGTCGGCGGCGCCCGCGCCCGTGTGGTTGCCGGTCACCGCCAGCGCGCGCGGCTCTGCCGATAAAACACCAACTTTCAAATGAAGTATCACCAGTGCTCTACCCTATAACATCAATAATTAAATTAGGCTGAGTTGCACCACCTAACTTTAACGGTAACTATTAACGATAACCGGCGCTTTTTGTATGGACTTTGACAGTTTTTGACGTTTGTAAAAGTTAAATAAGATGGTGCAACCCACCCTTAAAATATTGATTGCTACCACAGAACATAGTAATTAGAAACCTCTTTCTATGTTCTTGTTCTTTGAATGCTACCATAATAATAGTAAGTACCTAGCTAAGTTCGTTGATAATAGTTAAGTATTATGATCATTGTCATTCTTTTCTTCACTCTAGAAGTATAACTCTAGGTACTAACTTAACATGTGACCTTAATATAAGTTGTGGTTTAAGGCAGTCCGTAGTAAGGCTCACCTGTTGGATCCCGCCACGAGCATGAAATGCTACCAATTAAAACAGCAGCTACGATTGAGAAAACTAATGGCTTCATTGCTATCGTAGTAATCAAATACCTTGATAATTCACAAGTTAAGTTAATAATACTGGGGACAGACACGAGTATACTGCGGTGACTAATCAAGCGAAACTGATTCTTAGTTAAAACAGCAATTATTATTGCTACTAAAGTTAATAACTTTATCCGGTCAAGCCAGCCAGCCAGTTAGGTTTGATGAACGTCGGGATATTGAATGGCTTTTATAGCTTTTATAATACCGGGATCTAAGTACTTATGTATGCAGATAATAATTATTAATTTGAAATACCGATTGCTTGTATCGTTATATTCATAGCTGATAAATATAAGAAAAGATTAAATAGTTAATCCGTTTGATCTGATTTATTTTATTAGGTATATTTTTTCGATAATTGTGTTTAATTTAATATATTTACGTATCTGATCGTTCACGCCATCTCCATTATGTACCTAAATGATCACTGAAAAATCGGTAGCTACCTAGATAGGTGCCTATTATAATTTTTATATCACCTAGGCGACCATAGCCCAACTGATGCAGGGATACCTACGTAAAGATAGTTAAAAGTTGTAGGTACGTATGGACAAATAAATGTACCTACCATATCTGTGGTAGCAGCACTGCACAGAATATACCTAGTAGGTGTAACAGTACTGACTGTAGGTAATATTGGAGGCGGCACCGGGCTTAGAGGCCGGAGGGAGGAGGGTCGAGGGCCTCGAGGGCCATTACGAGATGAAAGGCGTCGCCGCCACTACTTTGTGAAAAGTGACCTATTTTTAAACGCTCTATGAAATGTAGTTCTTTGACTGTTTGAACCATTTTTAAGAGTGCCTAGGAGACCTATTTCTTTAGGGATAAATGCCTGTGGAATTGAATAAAATTGAAAACATAATTATTTTAGGTATTTCTTTTATTAACCGACTTCAACAAAAGGAGGAGGTTTTCAATTCGGTTGGTAGGTAGGTACCTATAATTTATTTTTTCTATGTAATGTAAACAAAGATGACGAAGCACTCATGTTATAGGTTAATTAATCCTGTACGGCGGTTTTCAGTTCAGCAGTCACTACTAAATTGACTTGACCGTTAATAGTAGGGAATTTAGTGCAATGATTTGTATGGAGACCCCTCCACTTTGGTATAGAAGGCTCATTTTTGCAACAGTGGTTCTTTGGATGCTCCTGAGTGGATTTCCGTCGGTAGACATCGGGAGCCCCCCCTGTGGTAGCAGGGGGAGGGGGGGCAAGTTTCCTTCCGCCGCGCTTCACTTTAAGGCCCATATCTTCAAAACTATGGGTATTATGGCAAGTGTGGTATCATTTTCGGATAATTAAAGGATGGCGAATTCATTTCTAGAACAAACTTTTTGCCTTTTCATACAAAAAAATTGAAATATTGAGTAAAATTCACAAAAACCAAAAAGTATTTTTTTAAATAAACGTCGTTTACTTTTAAACCACTGGAGATAATCTAATAAAAAAAAAATATGACCTGAAAGCTACATTTATCAGGATTATAAAAATATAACATTGTATGGTACTTTTTTCGCAAAAAGTAGGTGAAAAAAATTTTTTCTTCAGGACACAGCGGGCGAATTTTATTGCGCATCGGAAAAAAATATTTATTTTATCCATGAATTCATACTATTTGGTTCATAAGCAAGCAAGGATTATTATTTTAGAATTTATTTAGAGTTGCTGGCACATCAATCTACCATAATTTGTATTTTTTCGTCAATTGATTTTGAACTCTATGTGTGAAACATAAGGTTGAAAATAGCTTAAATACATTTTAATATTGAAAATATCATAAGAAGAAGGCACTATATAAAGAACTTTAATTTGTCTAAACGTCTTAATGATTATTATTATTTTAATTAACACTTTTATTTCTACATACAATTGTACCAGTGATTTAACGGAAAGGTAAGTGTGAGGAAAATGAGGTTTCACAATCATAGTACGGGAGATATTTTTAGCACAAATGTTACGGCTGTGACCGTTTTAGTTGTTTTTTTCAGACAGCACCAGCTTCTGCACTACTTCTTGCACTTACATCTCACCATTTCCAGGCAAGCCTCGGCAGCTACGGGCAAACCGGTCCATGTAGGCTCCATCTTGCTATCGACTCTGGTCCACCCCCAACCAGTCGGGTAAAGGGAAGACTCGAGTCGGTTGCTTGCACCTGATCCTATACACGAATCCCTTGATATACTGCCAGTAGCCAAGGCTGATACAAAGCTGCTGCTGCTGTCTGGGTTATCTTATGTAGGGCCTAAGCTAAGCTAGATCTAAGCGTAGTCCACAGCGACCCATTAAGATCTTTATGCTCAGTTTTTTTATTCCCTATCATCCAAAAAAATCCTATCCATTAGGTGTATTAAGCGTCTGAGTGAAAGCCTTCTAAGTCTTCTGATGCCGGATATGCTGACCCAAGCAGACCCATCGTTACAGTATTGATTCATGGACCCCACATGTATTCCACATGCTCGAGAGCTGTCTTCTGTTGTTAGACCTATTTTGTGGGACATGTGGTTCGTTCCATAATGCCCAGTTTGCGTACCAGTAATTGCTTGGGCTTAGGTACCTTTTATTTCCGCTTAATGAGTTTTCTCCTTGACCCTGTGTTTCCCTTTAGGAATGATTTGGAGAGGTTTATCTTATATCGTTGGAGCTTTTCCATTTAGCACTGTGCTTCTTGGATATGGCCATATTATGGCCATGAGGTATGCCGTTAGATAAAGGTAAGTATCAGTTCTGCTGACCCAATAGGTATCGCCTCTGACCCTAGTTTCGCTAGACTGTCGGCTCTCCCATTGCATTTGATCCGTGTATGTCCAGGTATCCCACATCAGGGACACTTTCATGCCTTCCGAGTTTGTTCATCTATCTAGAATAATTCTAGACTCAACCTTCACTGAGGCGATGGCTTTTTGTTTGAGTGCTGTCTGGCTGTGGATCAGGATGTAAATATTGCGTTTTTTACACCCCTGTTCTTTAGTGCACACATATCATAGCGTAGAATTCAGCTTGAAACACTGTAGCAAACCTCCTTAAGCGTTCACTATGTTCGAAGTGTTTACAGTAGACGCCCGTTCCCTTTCCCAGGGCCATATTTACAGTGGCAGCGTAAGTCCTAAGGCACCCTCTGGTAACCCCCACGATTTTGGGGTTACCTACCGATTCCAAGATTGAAAGACAATGACATAGACCGCAGACTTGCTATGCAGATGCGCCAGTGAGTACTAATCTGTGCGACATGTGTCACCCTCTGATGCTTGGCACCCGGGGCGTCCTTTGTCTTCGTGACTTTGAGCTATCAGTAAACCAGATTAGGCTGTTCTGTTGGGATTTTGGTCCTCTTTTTAGTCGTCCCTTGTTCAAGATCTATCCACTTACTTATTAGATCAATCCAAGGGGTTCGCGTATAGGATTAGTTGCAAGCAACCGACTCAGTCTTCCCTTTACCCGACTGGTTGGGGGTGGACCAGAGCCGATAGCAAGATGGAGCCTACATGGACCGGTTTTCCCGTAGCTGCCGAGGCTTGCCTGGAAATGGTGAGATGTAAGTGCAAGAAGTAGACTAGTGCAGAAGCTGGTGCTGTCTGAAAAAAACAACTAAAAAGGTCACAGCCGTAACCTTTGTGCTAAAAATATATCCTGTACTATGATTGTGAAACCTTATTTTCCTCACACTTACCCTTCCGTTATATCACTGGTACAATTGTATGTAGAAATAAAAGTGTTAATTAAAATAATAATAATCATTAAGACGTTTACACAAATTAAAGTTTTTTTATATAGTGCTTTCTTCTTATGATATTTTCAATATTAAAATGTATTTAAGCTATTTTCAACCTTATGTTTCACACATAGAGTTCAAAATCAATTGACGAAAAAATACAAATTATGGTAGATTGATGTGCCAGCAACTCTAAATAAATTCTAAAATAATAATCCTTGCTTGCTTATGAACCAAATAGTATGAATTCATGGATAAAATAAATATTTTTTTCCGATGCGCAATAAAATTCGCCCGCTGTGTCCTGAAGAAAAAATTTTTTTCACCTACTTTTTGCGAAAAAAGTACCATACAATGTTATATTTTTATAATCCTGATAAATGTAGCTTTCAGGTCATATTTTTTTTATTAGATTATCTCCAGTGGTTTAAAAGTAAACGACGTTTATTTAAAAAAATACTTTTTGGTTTTTGTGAATTTTACTCAATATTTAAATTTTTTTGTATGAAAAGGCAAAAAGTTTGTTCTAGAAATGAATTCGCCATCCTTTAATTATCCGAAAATGATACCACACTTGCCATAATACCCATAGTTTTGAAGATATGGGCCTTAAAGTGAAGCGCGGCGGAAGGAAACTTGCCCCCCCTCCCCCTGCTACCACAGGGGGGGCTCCCGATGTCTACCGACGGAAATCCACTCAGGAGCACCCAAAGAACCACTGTTGCAAAAATGAGCTTTCTATACCAAAGTGGAGGGGTTCTTGCACTAAATTCCCTACTATAACTAAACGAACCCGAGCTTTTACGCCCAAGCGTTTCACCGCACCACTGCGCTATTAGGCTATGGGTACAGCCAGGGAGGCGCATTCCGCCCGGGTGCTACCGGCGGCTATTTGCGGCGCGCGCTGGACCGCGTCCGCGAGCTCACGGACCGCGTCAGCGCGGTGCAGGCGCAGTTGAGAGGGTCGAGGCGCCCGCCTGGCGCGCCAGCGATGCACAGGGCCGTCTTGAACCTACTAGGGGCCCTGGGCACTTAAGGATCAAGGGAGGCCCTCATCATCTGGAGAAAGGTTCTTTGAGCAGACGAGGGCCCCCTCGGTCGCGGGGCCCTAGGCACGTGCCCAAAGTGCCCAGTGGAAAAGAGGGGCTTGGTGATGCCACCTTTATGTTATTATGCCTCCCTACTATGATACCAATACAAGGGTCAGTCTCAGATGGCAGGCGGTATCAGCCGGTTCAATCTTGGCCGATAGCACGGAAGATAGTCTGTCGGAACTTACCCGTTATCGGCGCTACTTATCGGCTACGAGTGCAATAATTTGATAGATAAGCAGCATTACATTGACGAATGGGCAGATTAAGACTCGACATCATCACAGTCTTAAATAAATTGTCAATTCTTTGCTTACTTAATACACAGAAGCACAGAACAGACTAAGTTCCAATATAATTAAAAAGCAGGTACCTACTTTACTTGTATCACAGGAGTAGTAGAAACGTATCATCTTATTGATCACAAATTAATTTGTTTTAAGATAAAGATCAAATTACTTTAAAAATATTTATCTAAATGATTTGTCAAGTGCAACTTTGTAAACAAATTGAAGGTGACATAAATATGGTAGGTAATCTTCGAAATATAAAAAAAAAAATAGAAAGAATATGAGTCTGATTTTGAGTAACATGACATTATAATTTACCTATCTTTTATTGTTCCTTGCATCAAAGTTCTTTTCCAAGAGGACCACCACTTGGGCATGCCATCGAGCATCGAGACGCGATGGGATGAGACATCAAACGCGAGTGGTTCGAGGAACGCTGCAATCGGAGCCGGTGAGCACGGGTTCGGTTCCCGTTTCGGGGAATCAGTCGTTTCTCCGGCGACATTATTTTCTTCGATTCGTCTTTAAACATTTTTATGACTCTTATTCTTAATATACTTAGGTACACTTGTTCCATACTCTACCCCTAAAAAAGCTATAGTGCCTTTGTCCTGTGACGCGGATTTCGGCACGCGTGCGGATGAACATGCCGGCTTCCAGCGTTTCATTATTTCATACTGAGTTTCATACATTGTTTTTTCTATTACGCGGACTACACGTGCGGGTTAGCTGCGTGTTCACAATACGAAATCTTTATAATTAATTATTGTGTTTAGCGTAAATTTATGAGTTCATTTATTCTGTCTTATTGTGAGAGTAAAAGTATTCATAATATTAATATACATACGTATAATGTATATGTATTATGCTGAAAATACGAGTTTCATCCATCTAAGCTGATGGCACCAAGTGACGCCTCTGCGGCGGACCGAAAGTGTCGTACGTACGTAACGCACTCGGAGCGGAGATTGATCGCCCTCTCCGTCATAATCCTTCAGCCGCACTGCGAAGCGGAGCGCATGAAGCGTCCGACGCTCGAGTCGGCAAGCTACTACACTAAGTCACTACTCGTAAAAGAAAGTATCCTCAACCTCAATGCTGGCTGATTGCTGAATCACTCGAATTTTATCTACACTAATATAAAAGATACCTATCCTCCTAAACTCTTGGATAGTTGGACAGATTTAAAAAAAAATACCATTAGAATCGAGAAGATAGATGTTCTCCTCAGAAATATTTATTTCTACAGGCGGTTCGAAATTCGCCGGGGAAGCTAGTGGTAAATTTTTTTCGTCAAAAGGCAAGTTCTATCCTTCAAATAAATCTAACAGAATGGTAATGCCGTTAGTAGGTACCTACTATTACATTTTGTATTATTCTGTTCCGTTACTTAGAGTAGAAAACATAAGTCGGTACCTACATACTAGTAAAGTAAAACACCTTAGATTGTCTAGTACCCATAGTACCTACAAGCTTTGCTTAGTTTGGGACTAGAAGCGTAATGTAAAATGTCCACGGATATTTATTTATTAACCGTCGAAGTTCCGCTGGTATGAGGATAGATAGAGTGGCGATACTGGGCGGGCGGTAATCACATGTTCACAGCGTTTGTCGCGGGTTGCCATTAGAAAACTCATAACATAGATTGTTGTTATTGATAACATTCGGAGCGCGCGTCAGCAGCCGGAACCGAGGCATGTCTGATCTATTGCCAAGTGTACAGCGCCCCACAAGCCGGTCCTGGGCGTCGGAGCAGTCTCACACTGTGCTCACACTCTCACCCTACTGGAGACGGAATAAGACGTTCAGCGTCGGGAGATGCTCGCCAAGCATCGGTGCAGCGGTGTCGGCAATAAATTGCATTCCTTGGCAGACGCATGGGAAAACTATCGCAACATGTCAACTGATAAGCCATAGCGCGTCGATACGTTCGTGCGACTCTTCGCGAAGACTCGTTCACAACTTTTTGCCGTCACAAAGCAATGCTCGCTAAAATTTTAAGAAAACGACGTTCATCGCTTATGCAAACAATGATCTTTGATTATGTGTAATGTTACCTACTACATACCTACTTATAATTCTTTATCGTGTTCACACTCGTGAAGAACAACAGTTCGGGATTTTTTTTAAATGACCTATACTTAATTAGGGATTACAAATCGGGTCCGGCCGGATCGGGCCCGGTACCCTTTTAGGCACCCACCGGGCCCGGCCATTCTCACCGGGCCCGGTCACCGGACCCGGTAGGTGAAATAATTTGTGTTGTTTATACCAAATCTGCCAAAGTTTATCTATCTATCAAAGTTGTTATGATACGTTTAGTACTTTAAGCTACGTTATTTGTTTAAAACTTATAAAAATGAATAATTACTAATACCAATGTTACTTTTCCGTCCATAAGTAGGTAATCAATTCTGTATTATGTGTGATTTTTTTATTATTGAATATTGAATCATTGTCATTCCATTCATATTACAACGTATTCTTGCTTAAGTGAAGCAGCAAATCGAACGCACAGCGTTGAATAAAGGTCTGTGATTGGTTCGTGTCACCCTGTGCGTCCACGCGCACTGTGAGACCTCATAGTAATGTTTGTACCGTAAAGGTTTCACTGCTAACACACAACCCTCGATGCACAATTAGCTCGTGGGTTTGATTCCCGAGTTAGGTAGTTCAATTTTTTCAAGTTATTTATAATTTTCAAACTAATATTATAAAGCTGAAAGTTTGTGCGGTTGTTTGTTACTCTTTTACCAGAGTAAATACGGGTCGTCGTTCAATTATAATACATAGAGCTCGATCAACATATTTATGAATCCCGACAGTTGTTTGTCTGCCCTCTATTCCAGGACCTACGTAAGTGAACTGGTTACTGAATAATTCGTGGAATATAAAATTGTTATTGAACTCGGTAGCAGTCGCAGGGTTCGCGGATAGTGCCGCACACAGACTTAACATTATTTTAAGACTAGCTTTTGCCCGCGTCTTCACCCGCGTGAAATTCAGTTTGTAACAGATCATCATAAATTATAACCTAAGTAGGTATATGTTATTCTGAGTTATAATAAACAATAAGTACTGTAACTTTTATATTAATATTCGCAGGAAGTAGGATTTTAAAATTGGAAGGAAATTACTGTGAAGGCATTCATAAAAACTTAAAAACACTGTAAATATTATTGCCTACCTACACGTCTTTGCTGGTTATTTCCACACAAGTATGATTTTTCCATTACCTCTGTCACAAATAAGGAAATTGAGCCGTGTAAGTCCCGCTCAAGGAAGTGTGATGAAATAACGTCGTGGAAGGATCGGGTGCATTGCTCGCGGCAACAATAGAGCGGGAGTAAACAGGCATTGTTCCTGGTCGTAAACCCGCGCCTCCCAGCCCTCGAACACATCCGACGTAATTACTACACCAGCCCTGCTCGCAAACACAAATCGACCACAGTCGACAACAGAAACGGACGAGCTATTATCGATGGCTCCTACGTATACTGGCGTAAGTGAAAAAAGTAAATTTTACAGGAGAGCCATTTTAGTGGCCAGAACCATATTTTTGGGTCATATCTTCTGACCTACTAAAACGAATTTAATGAAATTTCACATTTAGCCTTAACATGTAATGCTTTTGCTACTGCTGTTATCAATTTTTATATTTTTCTTATATATTTTGAGATTTTACGCATTGCCCTTTTACGTCGGCATATTTCTATAATTTCATGTATATTGTTCAACGTAAAGAGACTTAAATGACAACGTAAATATAATATTTTAAGCGATTACTCTCTTTATTTATGCATGTAATTATTTTAATTGTTATCATGTGCTATATCAATAATAAATCAGTTAGAAAAAGTCGTTTAATGTACCGTTTTACGTTTTAACGCAAATACGCCCATATACTGTGCTCGAGATTTAGTTAGGTCTTTTAACATAATGTGTCATATTTTTAAAAAATATAAATAACTTGAAAAAATCGAATTGCCTAAGGCGGGAATTGAACCCACGATGCCTTAGGCAGTTCGATTTTTTCAAGTTATTTAATATTTTCAAATTAGTTTGAGATGCGACTCTTAACGCTAAAAATTAAATAACTATATAATGTGTCATAATTTATAAATAAAACAATTTGCTAAATATTTTCATGGCTTTATTTAAGATTTGGATTATAAAAAATATATGTTTATGTAAGCAACTACTCGTATAGATTGACGAATCGTATGATTGGGCTTTATACGTGGCGTAGTTTTGCACATACGCCTATTTGCCTAAAATTTTATTTTGTATCTAATGGAAAAAAATTTTTTTTTTCTTACTGATGTTATAGATTAGAGCAAAGTGAAATCATTGCTTAAATAATTGGAAAAAGGCGTAAGCGGCAGTTTCGCCCTTATACGTAGGAGCCATCGTTATGGGAGCTCGGTGGACGGACATCTCCAAACGTCCCTACTTTTTGCGCGCTTGTGATTGTCACAGATCAGCTCTGGGAGGCAAATCTGGAATCCACCTGACTGACGCCGATCCTGCTTCTTACGGCTGAGTGGACGATTTCGTAATTTTTTATTATTTGTGACAGGCATGCGCTCGAGAGCCCCTACTTAATGGACTAATTACCTAAGTAATCATCTATGTATTTACTTACATCCTTTTGAACGTTAAAAAGATTTGGGTAACCCAAATTCATTACTAATCTTTTTAACATTTTTGCTCGCCAAATCGATTGCGAGGGAAAAACGAACAGTGCCTGCACTCATCGATCAGTGTGTGAAATGGAGGCAATCGCGAACTACTCCATTAAGCCGACAATCTGGATGATGGCAGTCGCCGCCATCATGCGAGCGAGCGACGAGATCGTCGATCGAGTCGATTATCGCTGAAACTTGCGGATGTTTTGCTCAATTTGCGCACGATGTGTCCCCCATCACCACGACACGTTTTAGGGTCAACTTTGCAGAACGTTTGTGGCATTATTCGCATCTACTTGTGTCCCTCCTTCACCCAGCGTTGATGGCTTGAGAATAAGAGATGATGCCGCTGTTTTAAGGGTGTTTTGCAGATTCGACCCTAATACATTATCCTGCTGTCGTTAAAAAAATGAGTTTCACGAGATTGTCTAACCGCATGCAGCCACAACGCAGCGCATCCGTCACGCGCACCGCGCTCCGCCCGCAGCGCATTCACGATAGTAATAAACATAATTTATTTATTTATTGCCCCAATAGTGGAAACTGTGAGCACCCGTGCCTCTATCAACTATCTTTTATTATTCTCAATCAGGTAATTGAAATTTTAATTAATGAGAATAATGAATGAGACGTTATGATAAGCGATTGGCCTTCCGCAGTCCGCACCTCATAACTCCGGCGGACCCTCTCGTGCCGCTTTTGGCTTTAATTAAAACGTGAGTGAAGAATCGCTTCCACTTATAGTTTCGAATAGTCTCAGCACTATTGTGCTTAGCCGGGCCCCTTGGCTTTCCACTTGACATAGTTTGGTGGCTCTTTGTACTATTTGATGTCCATTGCAGCGAAAGATATTGGATTCACTGCTCCAGTTTGGACTGGAGAGCGATGTATACGGAGCGTTGCAAAGGCGAGCCTGCCATGGAGCTCCGTGGTGAGGGTTCGTACGTGTTCAAGAGTGCGGGTGCGCAAATAACCGGCAATTTATCGTTGGAACCGCTTTTTACATCGGCTCGCGTTTTTGGCAGGAAACGAGCGGTTATCGGGTGGCTGTGCCAACGTGGACAATATTGCGCATTCCGGATCACTAACGTGTTCAGGCTGACGTTTACGACATAAACGTATAGGAATCCGGTCCGATGATGCCAACATTACGTCGTTTGGCTATCGAGTACACTTACTGGGCATTCTAATCACGTACCTACTTAGTTTACGTGTACTTACTTACTAAGGAAGGAGACCAGCGTTGCCAGACGTCCCGATTTTGGCGGGACGTCCCGATTTTGAAATCAAATTTAAATGTCCCGCGCGGGACAGGCTCTGTCCCGCTTTTCGGAGAGAGACACTCACTTCACCAGACTATTGTTTGAAACGCCATATTATTCTAAAGAATAAAACTTTTTTAATTTTTTATTCTAAAGGCGAATTAACCGATAGAGTAAATCTCATTTAAATATTATTTTTTTGTTAAAATACATTTGCTATGGCTACTTTTGCTATCTACTGTCACGTAAACGTAATTTTAAGTCAAATAAAAAGATAAATATTTGAAAACCTTTAATATTAAACGTTTTTTTTACTATGTCCCGCTTTTGACGGAAGAATCCCGCTATTTTCACTCAAAAAGTACCAAAGTCCCGACTTTACGAAAAAAAAACTGGCAACGCTGAAGGAGACTCATGTCGTGTCGCCATCTTTCAGCTCATTTACAGAGGACGAAAGTTTTGGTGATGTTAACTAACACTCATAAATAACATGGGCAGTATTGGGCAGGGTGCTGAGAGAAAGCGGCTGAAGCAACTCACCAGTCACCTTTGACAGCATTTTTTTTTTCGTTTAGATACAGCAAATACCTACCTACTTACATTATACAAGATACACTGGACCGCAAATAAAAAGAGACGGGTAGAAAATCACATCGACAATCTTCTGTCTTGGTCTTCAAAAGTTACCTACCTACCTATAAAAGTACTAGCTTTATGAAACAAAACTTACTGGAAAAACTGGGCATTTATTTTTATTTGCATTTTACATTTATTAAAAATAAAAAGCTTGAATTAGTTTCAAAATCAAATCAAAAAAAATCAAAAAAATATTTATTCAGTTTAGACCACAAGTGGCACTTATGAACGTCAATAGAAAATAATAAAAAAAGAAAAGGTAGCCCTTATGGGGCACTTTACATGTCTCCTTATCTTTTGGGCCCTACCAGCGCTTCGAGACAAACATATGGCAAGTGCTGAGAAGAAACGCCGGAACAAACTCAGTCACCACTTATTGCCAGGAATTATCTAACGGTAAGAATAGTCAAATTTAAGTACATCAAATATGTGCAGACTGAACTGACCACGCATCCTTGTCATCAATATAGTCTCGAACCTTGTAGTACCCTTTGGACATAAGGGTATTTTTTATATGTATCTTAAATTTGTTTATTGGCAATTCGACAAGGTTGTGTGGTATTTTGTTAAATATGGTAATACATTTCCCCAAGAATGAATTACCTATCTTATGCAACCTGAATGATGGAACAGCAAGTTTATTCTTATGTCTCGTGTTAAATGAGTGGACGTCACTTTTCTTAGTAAATAAATGTATATGTTTACGGACATACATAATGTTATCAAATATGTATTGCGAAGCCACAGTCAATATATTGATTTCTTTAAAAACTTCTCTAAGCGAGTCACGTGGTTTAAGACCGTATATTGCCCGAACAGCTCTTTTCTGTAAAATGAAAATTGATTCTATGTCTGCTGCTGAGCCCCACAGTAAAAGACCATAAGACATAATACTATGAAAATAACTAAAATATACAAGCCTTGCTGTTTCAACATCAGTCAAGTTTCTGATCTTTCTCACCGCAAAGGCAGCTGAACTAAGTCTTCCCGCCAAGGCAGCAATATGGGGGCCCCATTGTAATTTACAGTCTAGGGTAATACCTAGAAAGACAGTAGAGTTTATCAGTTCAATGCGTTCATTATTTACTGTAATATTAGTATTAACTTGTTTGACATTAGGCATAGTGAATTTTAAACATTTAGTTTTTTTTGCGTTTAATAGCAAATTATTAGTTGTAAACCAGTCTAATACTTTGGAAAGAGCATTATTCACGTCGTCAAATATTTCCTGACGCCTGTCAGTTTTAAAAATTAAAGAAGTGTCATCAGCAAATAATACTATCTCACAAAGGTCCTTTGAATAAAAAGGTAGATCATTTATATAAATCAGAAAGAGCAATGGTCCCAGTATTGAGCCTTGGGGCACTCCCATTTTTAGGGGGGCGCCCGAAGAGTTAGTTCCGTGAATATTTACTTTTTGTAATCTGTCTGAGAGGTAAGAGTGTAATAGGCTTAAGGCCTTGCCTGATACGCCATAATGTTCTAGCTTAAATAACAGAGTTTGATGATCAACACAGTCAAACGCCTTCGATAAGTCACAAAATACACCAATAGCATCCTTTTTCTCCTGCCAAGCATCGAAAATGTGTTTGATAAGAGCAACCCCTGCATCGGTCGTACTTTTCCCTTTTGTGAACCCATATTGTTTTTCATGAAACAGTTTATTTAAGTTAAAATGAGACAGTAGTTGATTGAAAATAATTTTTTCAAATATTTTACTGAGCGCAGGTAGTATCGATATAGGTCTAAAGTTGGATGGGTCACTTTTGTCTCCTGCTTTAAATAATGGTATGATTTTACTATGTTTCATCAGGGTAGGGAACTGACCTTCGTTAATACATTCATTAAAGATATGAGCTAAATGGGGAGCTATAAGAGGAATGATGGGTTTTATTATGTCTGTTGATATGCCCCATATATCCTCTGTCTTTTTTATATTTAGTTCTTTGAAAGTTTTTATAATAACTATGGGGTCTATTTGTCTAAATTTTAATGGGCTATTGCAAACATCAACACAACCCTCGAGAAGAGACATTGCCTGATATGAACATGAATTAAGATTGCTTGTTGTTATGATTGGTACATTTGAGAAGTAACCTTCGAATGCGTTTGCTACCTTATCATTGCATTTAATATACTTATTATCAATTTTTAATGCGAATGTGTCATCCCGAGATATAATTCTACAAGTTTCTTTATTAATACAATTCCAAGTAGCTTTAATTTTGTTGCCAGAGTTTTTAATTTTGTCACGTATGTAAATAGATTTTGCCATGGTACAAACTTGTTTAAAAACTTTTGAGTATTTTTTTACATATTCTATAAAGTCCGGGTCGCTACTATAGGCTTTTCTACCATATAATTCAAACATTTTTTTCCTACTAATATAAATACCTACTGTAGCCCAGTCACTGAATTTAGTTTTATTGTTTTTAATAATAATTGTTTTCTTAGGAAAAGTTTTATTGAACTCATTTTTAATTAATTCAAATAATTGCTCATATAAAATATTTATACTACAGTTCAAATAATGCAAAAGTGGGACCTTATTAGATATTTGAGATTTAAATTTGTCTTTCTGGGATGCAGTGACTGGTCTATATTCTATTTCCTTGCTCGATGGCACAAAATGGTGTTGAAATGACACTATTTGACCGCAATGATCAGAATTAACAAAATTTATTATTGATTTCTCTAGCACTAAGCAGTTACAGAATATATTGTCTAAGCAAGTAGCTGATGTTGGAGTCACCCTAGTTGGTTCAGAGAAAAGATTTAACAAGTTAAAAGATTTGAATAAATTTAAAAACCGTATTGAAAGAGAGGAATCTTCTATTATATTAATATTAAAGTCTCCACATACAACTACTTTCTTTGAACTATTACACACTCTTCTAAGTACCTCTTCCATTGTGGTTTCAAATAATTCATAGTTACTAGATGGGGGTCTATATACACATACAATAACATAGTCGTCCAGTTCTGCACATGACAGCTCAATAGTTCGCTCGACAGAGAGAGATACAATATCTTTACGTTCTTTACATTTTAATTTATCATTGATTAATATTAGTGACCCTCCACGAATAGCTAACTCTCTAGTGAATGAACTAATAAGCTTATAATTATTTATGCTCAGCATTAGTTCATATTGCCTGAGCCAATGTTCCGTTAAACATAAGACATGAATATTCAATTCTTGGATAAATAACTCAATTTCCAAGTCTTTGCCGGAGAAGCCTTGTACATTTTGATGCACTAAATTAAAACCGTTAAATTTCTTTGTACCCGAATTTTGTATGCCAGAGTTATCCTCTATTGTCTTACGATGTAATTTAAATTATGATTTGGAACAGATTCCAAGGGTCGAACATCCATGTTCTGCTCAATAAAAGCAGTTTGGCTAGCCAAATTAATGGCTAAATATTTAATAAAATATGATAGCGAATTCGCTATTCGTCTTTTACAATATTTATTTAGATAATTATATTTATCTATTGTCAATAAACATTTATTTTTTAAATAATTGTTAATGTCAATTACATGGAATTTGCATTGATTATATGTCAGTGTATTCAATGTCAAATTCAATTTATATCTTAAATTATTTTCTTATAAATAAAGCTACGTCAGACGCTTTTGAAGATATTTAAGATTTTCTAACCAACCCTTTTTCTTTGCGGTCCCCTGTACTATAAAAAGTGTGTCAGGTAAAGTCCACGCACTCTTGTCATTTATTTTATAGTATCCTTATTAATAACTTAATCCTTAATAATTTGATTTAAGTAACATAATTATTTCATAGAGTTTATTTTTATTTCTGTAATGCTGCGAAGGAGAAGGAGCCGCAAGGCAACGAGTGGGCGGCGATGATGCGTGGCTGCATAGATGCTGTTCATCCGGCGATGACACCTCGGAGACGCCAGCTCGAAAAGGGACGCTTTACATTTTAATTGCATTGTTATTTATAATGAGGCAGGTTATCTCGAGGGATTAGGTACCGGTCGCGATAACGTAATGCGATTAGTTGCGCTGGCATCCTCCCTCCTACCTCGCCTCAACCCCGGCGCAGCTGTCGTGGTCAAATGTTTATTTTTCACGTTATATCGCGAATTCGCGATTCAGGAATATATTGCGCTATCCGAATCCGACTCTCTATTGTTATCTACGCTTCGTTTAATTTAGCTCTTTTTGTTGACTCCCGGGATTTAGCGTGCAAAAAGCGAAATATATTTTTGCGCCGAAATACAAAACCACTCGCTTTTGCGTCGGGTGGCGCGCACGAACGTTTCGTAATGTTTATTTTTGTAATGGCACCTATAGAAAACTCGTTAATGGTCGTGGATTGTTTGCTAACAATAGAGCGGCGCAAGCGCTGAACTCGCGACTCTTTCTAGGAGGCGATGACGCATCCTCTGCACTGCAATGGTATCACTAATACCTACAGGGTGGAAACAGTGTAAACGATAAGTGATCTCACTCGATTATTTCTAAACTATACAAGATATCGAAAACCGGCCAAGTGCGTGTCGGACTCACGCACAAAGGATTCCGTACCATTGATTTATGAAATTATTTTTTTTTTTAATTTAAGTTATTTGTATGAAAGATTACGCGGTAATAAGCGGTTTACGATTTACGAGGTATTACTACAGAATACATCCACCTACCAAGTTTCAACAGTATAGCTCTTATAGCTTCGGAAAAAAATGGCTGTGACATACGGACGGACAGACGGATAGACAGACATGACGAATCTATGTATAAGGGTTCCGTTTTTTGCCATTTGGCTACGGAACCCTAAAAACTGGTTACTGATCCTGAAAGTGCTTCACTAGCTCTTTCAAACGGTACCAATAATAGGTTACAGAATAAACTGGAACTATCCGAAAATTCAATGCACACAGGAAGATTTAATGAAGGAAGGCTAGGCTACTGATAACGCCATTCTTGTGGCGGAGTTATAGGCCGACGCTGTGTAGGTTTGTTGTCGACACGACAAGAAGAAGAAGAATGCCATCATGATTGATGGTGAAATAAGTAAGCTCAGGTAGAACGGCTCTGTCTGTCAAGTGATGGTACAAAATAATTAGGTCTCCTAATACAAAAAAAAAATCGATAAACAGCAGCTATCTAGGTATAATCGTTAGGTTCGGTCTTAGATTTATTAATCTATGGGTTCGTTCCTATCCCGCGCCGACAAAGGCTCGTCGTCGTGACGCGGACGGCGGGTATGCGCATTGCGCAGGAGTCCGCCCCTCGGATGCGATCTGCATCAGGATTCGGGTTCTTTGTTTGATCGACCACATCGTGAATCGAACTGATTTATCGATGTTCGATATGCTTTGTGTGACTACCTACCTAGATACTAAGTAAGTAAGTAGGTACCTACTAAGTAAAAATACTAAACTACTAGCTCTCGTAGAAAGGGTTACGCAATTAATTTTATTTGTGGCGTTTGTGTCCTGAAAGTGTTATACCAATTAGTCAGTCAGGGGAGAGGGGGCGTTTATTATCTCCCCTCGCGTCTGCATGAAACTGTGTAACTAATTGATTCGACGACTTCCATAAATCTGTGGCACTATTGCAGAGGGGGAGGGGTACGTGGTGAGTCGTGTTTAGTCCTGATAACTGGTGGATGCATCCAATATTATCTTTATATCTACCTACGATTGGTTTGGTTTAGCTATACAGCAGTGATGGCCAAGAGGTCGACCGCGGTCTACCGATCGACCGCGAAGACGATTTTGGTAGCCCGCAAGAATTAAATTAACTGAACTTAATTTAAAATGTACCTATTCGCGCCAAGAACACTGACTATCTATCTACCTGTAAATATGTATGTATTTACACGCTCCGGTGCCTCCCGTCGGTCGTAACGTGGTAGTATTGTTGCTGCTAAAATGTTTTATATCTCTCTTCCCCTAGGGTTTTCTTCTTCTTCTTCTTCTTTTCAGCCAAATGGCTAGGGTTTTAATATCAAGAAATATTTTCGAGCATAAGTAGACCTCACAGGTCAAAAGTTTGGCCACCCCTGAGCTACAGTTTGGTTTTGGCAAGATAGCACAATTTTCCATTTCTATTATATTAACATACCTACCTACATAATTTTAGGCGTTGTTGTTTATGGGGGCTGCGCGTAACAAAGTGCATAGTTGGTTATCTAACTAACTCTCTAATCTGTGCTGGTTGCCATAGAATAAGTACGCACAACACACACCGCGTGGTATAATACCGCCGCGCGGCCAGCCCGCGGGCGAGTGCGGGGCGGGCCACGGCGCGGGGAGGGGTGGCAGGCGGCCGCCTGACAGTCCTGTAGTCAGCTGCCGCGCGCTTGTTTATTCGTACGTATATAGCTGTCCGCGTCGCACTGTGACGTCACTCACTGCCGGAACAAGAGCAGAATTTCCTGCCACGTGTTACTTTCCTTCAACACAACAAACATGAACAAGAAGGATATAGCAACAGGCAAAAGTAAAAGATACTGTATTGCTTACTGGTGTCTAAATGCCAATGTCAAGAATTGGGATCTGACATATTTTTCATTACCAAGTGATGAAGAGAGGTAAGAAATTTGTTCTAACTCGTTTCAACGTTATTATTAGGTAGGTATTTCACTGACCTTTTAGGTCTTAGAATGTTTTAGTTTATTAATTTTACAAGCAGAGCAATGCTCGTATTGTAATGTCTGCGTTCACCTGATAATAATTAGCATTGTTAGGCTGGGTTGCATGCACCATCCTACTTTAACAAACGTCAAAAATCTGTCAAACTCCATACAAAAAACACCGGTTATCGTCATAGTTATTACGGTCAAAGTTAGGTGGTGCAACTCAGCTAATTTACTAGTTAAATGGCAATTACCATGTTAACCGCCGAAAACTAGCATGTTTTCGGCTAGGAGTAGGACACGTTTGCTAAACTTTAAACGTGACGTTTTCCATACATTTTTTAGACGGTGCCGCGGTGACAGCACTTGCCTACCGCTAAAAGGACGCCATTTTACTTACTAGCGCTATTTGCCAATATCTTGCATCTTTATAGACCAAGGGCTATAATAACATTACAAAACGAACTAATAAGCAGTTATAGGTAAATGTTAAAATAAATAAGAAGTTATTTGTATTAAAATCACTTACTCACCGCTTAAAATTTAAAATTCTGTCAAAATGTCCACTTTTGCATGCCATGGTAACCTGTAATTTATTTACATTATATCAAAGACAAAACATGTATGTAAATGTAAACCCTTTTGCTTTTATTTGTGTTCGTCTTGTAGGTGGTCCTAAATAAACAAATAGAAAATGAAAAAAAAGGTCAAGTGTAAAATTCTTTATTAAAAATTCGCTAATTTTTAATTTCATTTTAATAATATTTCGACTCATTGTATTTACCTACTTTGTTTGTAAAGCCATCAAAATGTTTGTTTAAAAAATAAATAACTCGAGTCGGGTAAAATCTTGACACTCCTTCTACTAGGTCGAATGACGATCTGGTGAAGGTCGCGGGAGGTGACTGGATGCGGGCGGCGCAGGACCGGTCTTTGTGGAAAACCTTGGGGGAGACCTTTGTCCAGCAGTGGACGTCTTTCGGCTGAAACTATCGAACGAAAATCCTAACAACGTATCTACATACAAATAAAATAATATTGTGTCCGTTAAAAACAATCCCGAAAGTTACAATTACCGCGGGCATGCAGATCACGCAAGCGACGCGCGGGCAAAATCTAGTTTTCAAATAAAGAAGATTCACCAAAATAATGTAAAAGTTAATTTAAATAAACCTTACCTTTAGGTACTAGAGCTAAATAAGATGCCACAAAATTCTGCAATGTACATTAGTACCATTGCCATTGACACCTATTATGTACTGGTTAAAGTTCTTAATCTAACTTTTTTATTTATAAACTGATAAGATATTACTTATTTTATGACATTATTTAATTTTTCCAGACGCAAACAATGGTTAATACTACTTGGAAGAGAAGACTTGTTAAATAGAGAAAATTTTAAACCCAAAAGTTACTCAGTTTGTTCTTCACATTTTGATCAGTCTCAAATGAAACTGGTAAAGTATCTCAATTTATCGGCAGTTCCAGTAAAAAACATTGGACCGAATTCAAAAAATACCTCGGACATAGAACCACCATCTAAAAGAATGCGACCTGATGAGCCGACTGCTTCTACAAGTCATGATCTACACGGAGAACCCGGAACATCCGTGCCTATATTGAACGATCCGATTCACATATACCCTGAAGAAGCTGAAGATGACATTGCAATTAGATTTCACAAGTTGATCGATTGGCAGAATGAATTAAAAAAAAGAGGAAAGGATGAATACGAAACAGAGTATAAAAATTTTGCATATAACTTGCTTATTCATAGTCCTCATGCATACCAATGCTTAAAGACTATATTAAAATTACCGACTAAACAATCACTTTATAATTATAAATTAAACATCCCGCCCAATTTGGATTTTAAAGTTCTTCATCGCTTAGAAATAAAGTTAAAGTCACTACCCGATAGTGCCAAACATTGTGTTATTTATATTGATAGAATTCCACTAAAAAAACACATATACTATGACACACAAATCGATGAAGTAACTGGATTTCATAATATTAATGGCACAAAAAAAACTGAAATGGCCAAATATGCAATCGTACTTATGTTACAAGGGGTGCATTTTAAATGGCAGCAACCAGTGGCATATGCCTTACATGGTGATGGAGAATATTATCAAGAACTTGACAAATGTTTGCAAAATGTGGTTTCCAAACTATCAGGAATTGGAATTAAAATAAAAGCAATAACATTCGACGATAGTTCTTATTTTGTTAAATTCGTTAATGATTATAAAAATATAACAGTAGCAAGACCTTATGCTGTATATGATGGTGAAACACGTGTTTATTTCATATTTAATATACCAAATCTGATGAAAAGTTTACGAAATTATTTACTTACAAGTGAATTATGTTACGGCGAGAAAAATATATCTTGGTATTTTATTAAAACGCTTTTAAATAAAGACGGAAAATCAATGCTAGTCCCAAAACTTACAAAGTCCCACATTGAACCAAATGAAGAAGAACGTAAAAAAATTCAGTATGCTGTGGAAATTTTTAGCCGATCAGTTTCAACTGCACTAATGGCATTCATTGAGTTCGGGCAACTATCTGAAGAAGCTAGACCGACCGCACTTTTTATTGAAACTATAAATAATTTATTTGATGTTCTAAATTCAAGCAAATTGGAATCTGAAAATGAATTTCAAAGTGCTTTTAGAATGACTGAAGCTCAGAAAAACATTTTGGAAGCAGCGACAGAATTGTTTGAGACTATAAAAAAATCGACAGGCCAAATAGACATGATAGAACAATTCCAGCTATCTATCGAATCTATTAAAATGTTATACGAAGACCAAACAAAAGAAGGATTTTCCTATATATTGACGAAGCAACTTAATAGAGACTGCATTGACAATTTTGTTGAAACTCTTCAACAGCATAAGTTGCACAGTTGTACACCAATATTTTTGCGAAGACGATTCTCAAAGTTATTTTCAAGGTATTTGATGAAAACATACTCCTCTGTCCACACAATTCGTGGGTTAGACTTTTGTGATGTACTGTCCAAGGCTGAACTCATGATTAACTTTACATTGGAGAAGACACTTGAATCACAACCGATGTCTGAGATAGCACTGAGCTTTGAAAAAGACTATCAGATGGACTTACCTGAACACAACACACTAATCTATATATCTAGTTACCTACTTTACAAGTGCTCCAGAAAACATAAATGTGATGTTTTTGACCGATTCTTGCATACTTGTAGGAAATTGAATGACTCGAGTTTGTTTTCCAGAGATTTAAATAAAAAATCTGGATTTTACGGCAATTTGAAAATACCACGAAGGGAATTTATAGATTACATCCAGTCTTTAGAAGCGATTATCACTCAAAATTTATACAGAATTATTAAGAAGAATCCTGGTTCTCACCTTTTCAAATTATTAGGAACAGTTCAGCACAAGATGCCCTGCACGTGTTTTCCAGTGAGTTATCTCTTGAAACTATTTGTGAGATTACGGATATATGCAACTCTTAAATTTAACAACAGCTGTGGCGACACTGAAAAGTTCCTTAAAATAAAACATTTTTGATATTATTTTTAAGACGTTGGAAGAGTAGGGAACTTTTTTGTAATTAATACGTAAACCTTATAATAAAACAGATTTATAAGAGAATGTTGGTTATTTTTTACTCTTAGTACCACTACTAGTCTACTACTTTTATAATGAAACCTGCGTTTTATCATCGATAGTACATTTTATGAAAATAAATAATTTGTCCCAAACATAGTAATAAATATTTTGACCTGTTGAACTACTATAAAATAAATAGGTACGCACTTATTTTCTGTAAGGAAAATTATATGGTATGCTAAGTGAGTAATGTAAAATACAATAAACTTACTTGTTACTGCTCATTAATTTAAAGTTTATTAAAACTGGATGTCAATATTTTTGTAATGGCCATCTAATAACTTACCTAAGTGCCACTTTATATTTTAACTTTATTGGAAAACTCAATAGATTTACATTTAGATTAAGATTCGTTAAAAATTGTGTTGCACAAGAAAGTAATCCTTTAGTTACCGTGTTTTCACGGCATGCTAGTTATGATTACTATCCTACTAATATTATAAATGCGAAAGTTTGGATATCTGGATGTTTGTTACTCTTTCACACAAAAACTACTGAACGGATTTTGATGAAACTTTACAGTGTTATTGTTTATAACCCAGAATAACATACATATAGGCTATAATTTATGAAGATCTGTGACAAACGAAATTTCACGCGGGTGAAGCTGCGGGTAAAAGCTAGTCGATTATAAATAAATAAAAAATGCCTATGTTCATCATTCTAGCGGTGAAATAATTTTTCAAATCGGTCCAGTAATTTCAGATTCTATTTAATACAAACATACAACTAGAAATACAAATCTTTCCTTTTTATAACATTAGTAAGTAACCTATCTTAACTATCGGACTACTTCGTTGTCACCGCGCAGCCAGGCCCTTGGAGTACACGCCGCCTACTGCGAGTCTGCGAGCGGCGCGCGGCGTGCGGCCGGCCGAGCCGCCGAGTACGGGGGTCGCGGTACTCTCGCGGTCCTATCGCACGAGCGAGCGAGCGACCTTTTCTGTTTTGTGGTAGGCTATATTATTTTCAGGTTACAACGGAACAACGGAGTAATTAAGTATCTATTGTACCAACTAACTACCACTACTACTTACCTACCTACCCTTAGATTATAATCTTTATTAATTAAATTTAAAAATTAAAAGGCTTTATTACTGCTACCTACCATAATGTTAATTTAGTTGTAAAAATTTGAAACTAAATATAAACACTGCAATTTAATTAAAATATTTTGCAAGGTAGGTAAAATGCACAAAACAGATTTAGGTAATATGATTGGTCTACATAGCACCCCAGCGGCGGGCCCAGAGTCCCCAGAAGCATTGGTGTGACAGATCATGATACAGGCGGGGAGCGGGGCCCTATATTATGTCAGTTGAATAGTAGGTATTTTAGGTACTTACTGAGTACTATTATCGTCATCTTCCAGTCGGTAACACTTGCACAGTACCTACATCCAGGTAGCTAGCAAGCAAATCAAGGTTTGTGGATAGTGTTAGTTATTCTCTGCTAAAAAGTTACCTTTAAACTACTGCGTTGCATCGACCTACGCGAGGGGCTGCTACCGCCAGCATCTAGACTGCCATAACACAGGCACAATGGGGACTGAGTTTATTTTATTTTGTTTTATTCAGAAAACAAACAGTTTATAAATTACATAAATTGGTCAGCCTTTAGTTTTCAGTTTTTATCTCTATGTAGGATATAGCGGTCAAACTGTAGATCCTGGCTACGCAGTGGTGGGAATAGTCCCGATCTCTATGTAGGAACAAAGATAAAAGAAAGACAAAAAAAGTTGCCGAAAAAACCTATACCCGGGTCTTCAATGTCATCTGGTGCAGGCGCAGCGAACCTACTATTTATAAAACTTTCGACTCCAACACATGAGTAAGTATGCCACCATAAATTACCTATCCAAGCGCATACCTATATTAGCAGAGGCGCAAGGGTGGCACGGCCATTTTTTAATATAGTAAAAAATAATAACTAGGAAGATATAAGACAAAAGAAAAATAGAAACATATATTTGAATTATTTCACAATAATAAAGCTCCACCATCACGCAGGATGCGATGGTTGATGGCCCGCTCATAGGTCTTCCAAATATCTTGGACTCTGTTGTACCACTGCAAATATTTATGTTTCTTTCGCATGTGTTTCCATTTGTTTTCGAATTAATAAGTACCTCATTTTCTTATATGACTTATTTTGTTGCACCTGTAAAGAACCATAAGATAAAGTACATTAATATTATCATAAAAATTCAACAACTGCTTATTTCATAATTTAAAAAAATTGTGTAATATAAATTACTAGCTGTGCCCATGATCATAAATGCGTGAAAATACAATAATATTTCCCGTTTTTGCAACATTTTCTTTATTGCTCTGCCTCTATTGACTGTAGGGTGATGTTATATGCCTAAAGCCTTCCTTGATAAGTGAGCTATCCAACACAAAAATCTGTTTTGAAATCCAACCAATAGTTCATGATTAGTTTGTTCTAGCAAACAAACTCTTCAGCCTTCTAATTCTAATATTATTAGACTACATATACATAAGTACATAGTATAGAAGATAATATAGATAAAATGTATTCATAAACTATCTATTAAAACACATTAATTACAAACAGGTTAGGTGATCTGATTGAATGAACATTATTTTTGAACACATTCCATTTAGAATTTAATTTGAAACTGGAAAAGTGTGATGTTTATTAATAATAAAATGATTTTTCTTCTCAATCTATAGTTTGATGACTTTGACCATAGAAAGCTGGATAAATAAATATCTTAGATTATCCTGGTATTTAGTACAATGTAATAATATTGTAGTTGCTTACTTTGTAACATTGGTTGTAAGTTGTCCTCATTTGTGTCGTTATTCTATGGAAATATCATTGTTGAGCATGTTTGAGTGGCTGGCTGGCTCAGCCAGTCTGTACTCTGCACAGATGAGACACTCTGCCTGTTCCCTGAACCCGGCATCTTGTTTTTTGACCCAATTCAAGAATAATTGTAATTGAGTGATTATGTTTTCTTTTGTAATTTTCCATTCTGTCTATAATACGGTTAAAACTTAGATTTACAATATTTCAACTTTGGAAAGGAACTCGCAAGCAATACGAAATGCAACAACACCGCGACACTTGCAATTTGTAAAAAAATAAAAACGTCAGCCACTTTGACATTGACAGTTTTGACTTTTAAAACTGCGTTTCATTTCACAGATGCAATAATTTAGTAAAAGTCTAAATAATATTCTAAATAATCTACGTATACAGTGTGAGTCACGTTAAAGTGTACATATGAAAATAGATGAAACTAGAACAATTTTTATCGACAAAAAGAGGTCAAAAAAATTTTAGAGATTTTTTAAAAAAAAATTATATAATTTTTTTTCTTCCAATTACTTATTGTAAAGAAAACGTAATAACTTTTAAACTAAGCGGTATATCCTGATAAAATAAAAACAGTAATAATGCTAAATAACAGGCGATACTAAAAAATACAATAAAATACAAAATACTTCGAATTTGGGACTTGACCATTAATCGCACAATTACAAGGATTTAAGTTTTTAATTTTTAGTTTTCACCTCTTCCTTCAAAAACAAGTGATAAAGCGCGGCTAGTTATGTAGTCGGAACAGGTCGTGTCAAGCCTAAACCACTGAACCGATTTTGATGAAAGGCATAGTTATGGTTTGAGTCCCGGGAAAGGACATAGGATAGTTTTTATCCCGGTTTTTGAAACAGGGACGCTTGCGACAAAGGTTTTCTGTGACAGATAAAATTTCACGAGGGCGAAGCCGCGGGCAACATTAGTTATAACTACTTTTAAAATAATATTTTTTGATTAAGTATTATGAAGTCTTATAATAGAGGCATTTTTTGTAAGCTAGGTATTTATTTAACTATGTAAACTTACTTGATTGCTTTTTAAACACATTAAAGGAAGACATTAAAGCAGGACAGCCCATATCGTAAAGTTCTTGCGACAGTGCTGCCACCCAAGTTGGTCATAAACAACGTTTGTCGAACTAAGCCCGGAAACGGACGCGCCAGTAAATTAATACACGCCAATTCGGGCGGCGAGATAAACCGACCGCATAATTCAGCTGCTTCCCGCGGGCGACTGCGATTTACGACTCGAAACAAGATTTACTTTAATAATCTCCGGTACCTAATAGAGCATCTATAAGTGCATACATACATTTTAAAAATATAATATAGCCACAAAATAAATTTTTGTTGTGACCGAACAAGTGCATTAAAAATTAATAAATTTTAATTGAGCCATTACCTACACCGCAGTGTAATTAAATTGCCGACAGTGTAGGTAATTTAGCGTTTTGAACTCATTTCATTATTGTCACTAATTTGATGCCCAATTTGCATGCCGCTTGATAGCGTTTGTTAGGGCGATCGCGTCGTTAGCGGACACTTCAAGTCGCGCCAATAGCGCCGAGGCCGAGAGTAGCGCCAGTAGAGCGGAGCACACAAATGAGCAAAACAAGTTAGTTTGCGTTCTGTGTAGTTAGTGTAAGAAACAAGGTTCAGCCAGATCCACTTTACCTACAGCAAGATACTCGTACAAACAAAATTTACACCGACTCCAAGATTACACTAAACCAAAAAAAATAATAGAACAATTACATACGACACGATGGTTTTTTTTTTCGAGGCGTTGATATGCCGGCAAATGTAGGTAAGTTTCACAGCCGCGACCGACACTTGACTAGCTGGGTGTTTCTAGTACTTAAAATACGACATCTTTTTGGGATCAAATCAAAATCTCTATAAGTACATTCATTTCTGATAATATAAAGCAGCTGTCGGTCAATGAGTACCTACTTAACCCCTACTTAAGGGTTAGTCCCAACGTCCCCGGTGGATCTGCCCCGTCAACGGGGTGGATGGGAAAAAGTGTTTCAACGACCCCGGTAGTCATAGTCTTAGCGTTCAACGGGGTGGATGAAACACATCAAGTGTCAACCACCCCGGTATATCGTTTAACGGGGCGGATGGATCAAATCAAGTTTCAACCACCCCGGTATTTCACTAAACGTGACGGATGACACACATCTAAAAGGTTCCACCTCGGTATTGCATACCGAAAATAAAACCTGTTAATAAAATAAAAAGTAATAATATGTAAATAATAATCAGTTTTATTTAACAGTCACTGTTTAAAAAATCTTCAGCATAAAAGTAAGTTTAAATTGTCACAAAATATTATGGTCATAAACCTATAGATTACTTTTAGAATCACAGATGCGCAATTGCATTAATCAGTCAATATTAATAACACTAATAGTCAATTGTGATAAAAATTACATTAATCAGGTATTGATTAACAATAGTACTTAAACTACTAATTAAATAAACATGGGCATATAAATGGTATGGTGAAGTCAGAAATTTGATAGCACCTTTTTTTTTTGTTTTATTTTTATACAAAATAAATTTTATAAAATGCGAATTGTATGAAAATTAAAATAATTAAAATGAAGATATCAATTTTCTGATTCCACCATACCATTTATATGCCCATGTTAGCATGGGCTAGTGTCGGCTCATATACCCATTTACCTAGTGAAATGAAACACTCTTGTAGGTTGTTCTAACTTGTATTTCAGCACCACTGATTTACACAATTCCGACATTATGACGTCATCTTAATAGTACCTCTTGCTTTGAACGCTCAAATCGAACTGACTGTCCAGCGGCATGCCAGCGATAAGGTAACTTCCCCTTCCATCAGTGAAAGTCAACCGGTTCAAAACGACTTATCGACGGCATGCTCCGGAACTAGTCAAATGCAATACTTATTTCATAATTAGCTGTTTTCTTAATTTTTAAAATACTAAAATGTATTCAATAAAAATGTAAAATAATTAAATTAAATAATAAATATGAAATAATTGGATTTAATACAAAATAAATTCTAAAATCATTCTAATGTCTGCAAAATGCCTAGGAAGTAATCAATTAAAGTATTTTAATTTAATAATGGGTTTTTGGGTTCTTCTAAAATACAATACAAATACTAAAATTGTTGCAATAACTATTTAAAAGTAACCAATAATCGTATAAAATACAATATAAATTCTAAAATCATTACATTCGGCCATCCGACACCGTGATGCCTCCCGGCATTCACGTCTAATAAGGATTTATTCTAAAATCATTAATATTACTTTTCAAACAATATTACAATATGAAGCATATATAGTAGAATGATAAACAATTCTATGACAACTTGTTAACAAGTGTTTTAACATTAATAATGCATTTTAGAAACTATATTCTTCATATTAAACCAGTAACAAATGTTAAGAAAGGGAGAAAAATCTTGTAGGCACTTATACACACTATACATTTTCACCTAATCTATATTATTCGTAATGACTTATTTTATAACCAATAACGGATATTTGCATGAAATTCAGATATTAATCGTTTTACTTTATAATTTTCTCAAAACTACCATATCGAATATATTGGAAACTACTCTTTTTAAATCCAAATTTTTATTTCACATAAATACACGTCCATTAGATGTTAGTACATAATCAATTTAATTACAGTGTATCTTGCCATGACTGCCATGTGAAAGTTATTAAGTTTATAAGAACATGTCAAAACGTTAATATTATATCCAATTATATCCATTTGTAACCGTAATCTGGCAAATAATGAATTATGGTCACGATTTATGATTAACACTAAAGGTACTTTCGTCAGAATTATGTATTTCTAAGGCCTTAACATAATTTTCTTCTTTACAAATTTTCCAAGTGTTTGAAACCAATAGGTACAATTACAGTGTCCTTATATTATGTGTTTCTGAATGTCTGTGATGCTCGATTTCATCACGATAAGCGCAACATATTTGCCATCTAGCTGAACGTGGGACCACTAAAAATAATTTGATATCAACCTTACTGTATCTGCTATTTGAAGAGATTACGATGTTTGGATGGGTTGTCGTCAGATTCTATGACTAAATTTTGGTATTTGGACTATTCGCGGAACTCTTCTTTTTTTTTTTACGTGGTTCTTAAGGCAGCATAACCAGTAGAAACTTTTAAGTCTTAAAAGATATACCTTTTTTTTTTTAGCACACCCACCACAGCTAGTGTCTCTAACTCATAGAAGTTGTCTTTCATTGAAGATGTCTTTCCTCAGGGGTCGCCTGTCTGTGGGTCGACTAAAGTAAGTGACTGCTACAGAACTTTGAAGACTTTTCTCTTTATCATCAAGATCTGACTTAAATATGATTTAGAGTCCTGAATAATATTGATAATCATAGCATTGGATCAAGTTAGTCATCTATGGTTTTCTGAACCCTTTTCCCTTTTGTAATGAGATAAGTGGTAATGGTGGTATTTGCACATTATTTTTCATCCTGACATCAAAGACTGCACGTGTACGTCCTATCTCAGTCAGATTTATAGCAATACAATCGCGATAATTTCACAAAAGAGTATAAAGCTTATCTAACTAACCAGAACATGTCGGAACTAAGTCCGGGCTTAGTCATAATATCAGCTCTATCGAGAGTATCCATAGCTGAGGGGTCTTTTACAATTCGATTTACATGACATATTGGACATGCTCCAAAAAGCATTGAAGTAGCTATTAAAATATTTGCTTTAAGTGTTATTGGACTAGGCGACAAATTACCAAAAACGATTTCACCTTTGCCGTTGTGAATTAAAAGGGCTCTTAAACACCCGGTACTTGGCCCCCTGTTTAATTTACATACATAACATACAAAACAAATAACTGTGACAAACAAAATTCCACGAGGAAGAACCCTCGGCGGAAAGCTATTCGCATTATAAAATATCACTTGAAAATATAGAACCGCCTAAGGCGGGAATCGAACCCACGGCCTTAAGCTCGCCAGGTGTCAAGTTATTTTCAAATTTTAAATCGAAAGGCAACTGTAAACGCCAGAAACTATCCTCTGTAAAACTAGAAATTTATGTTAACTGGTATTTACTTGTGTCCGTCATTTTCGTGGCTCTCGAAAATATTCTGACCAGGAATTTTATAGAATGTCAGTATTCAAAACCGTGAGAAATTGCAGTTGCGTGAAGTTTTGACCAATAGACGTGTTGACACCGCCAGTCAATTGACGTACTTTTAAAAACTGTTAAATCAAACTCCCATAGATTTCGTATGGCACGACAAGCAAGTGACGTCGCTATTTTGTGAATTTAATCAAACTACTTTTCTTAATTACAATCCGACCAAAAATGGTAATTTACAGGTCATTTCAGATTAATTAAGCTTTCAAGATTAGAATGTCTTTAATAAATTGTAATATCGAATCAATATCGGTGTCAAATCGTCCATTGTCAGTGAAGTCTGCTATACATCATCAATCACTAACACTTCTATAACGGCGTCAATCTCATCAACATTTTTGTTTATATTAGCTCTATAGAGGTATGACTGATGATTGACCACAACTTTTACAATTGGAATTGATATTGAAATGATCCGCCAAACTATACTTAGTTTCAGCATCGGTTTTGCGTCAACAAGTGCACTCACTACCAACACTTAAAAGGATTTTTCATTTACCAAAACAGTCTCATAGATTTTTTTTGTCATAAAAATAATTACGTAAACTGTTCATCCTTTCAAGTAGCAGGATTCAAAATTTCCTCTAACAGACGTCCGTAGTTCCTTTAGCTAAGCCAATTAACTTTTGCAATGTCTAAGTCAAAGACAAAATTCTCTTACTTGCATTAGCTATTATAATAGCGCTCACAAAATTGTCAAAAATAAAAGACTACTAAAAGAAAAACTTTAAACTTCTGCTCATTATGGAACCTTGACGTTTCATATTCGAAATATATTTTTGAAGTGGAATTATAGATCTATAGACAAGATATTGTACTTGGCAAAAGAACCTACCGAAAGTCCGAACCGAGGACAATTTGAAATAAACGAATCATTAATTAATTCACTTTACTTGTGTAAAAATATTTTAAAAAAATATTTTTTCTTTTTGCACATTTACTTTAACGTTAATTTAAACGTTATAATCGAATACTTTATTATTACCTTTAATTATTACTATTAAAGATTTACTACATAAGCTAATATTCCCATTTTACTGTAGGTATGCGTAATATTTCATAATGTGTGCGCAATAAATAAAAACTACCAATAAAAAATAGGCACTTTTCTTCACTAGAGTCTACCAGAAATTTTACGAACCTCATGTGGCACTGCTCTTTCAGTAGAGCTGGAAGAAGATGAGCTCCTTCGCGTATTTTTCTTCAACCTTGGCCCCATAGAAGACGATCGTGGTGGCGCCTTCTTACTGGACGACGACGACAACTTCGTTCGCTTAGCACGCTTATTTCATCGTCAGCTGACGGGTGTCTCTGGCGGTATACGAGCTCCATCTTCAGTAGTCGTTGTACTCAACTGTGAAATAAAGTACTCGACGAAATAAACTGTGTCTGACCAGCATCAACTCAACATCATATGGAAGCTATGTTCATGTTATATTAAGCAAAAGTTTGATTTGTCTTTTCCAAAAATCTAAATCTCAAAAAATAAATCTAAAAATCTTTTGTTTGACAGTTAATATTATGCTCCCTGAGCAAAGTGTAGTAAAATACCATTGTGACATGTTTCTATTATACATATGCATCACAAATAAAGATTTTGTATTTATACTTGTATTTTATTCAGTGCGACCTTCACACACAACTCATGTGACAACTGGACGGCTTGCTTGTTATGTCAGTAATAGAAGGCTTTTCATTCTAGAGACTATCCTAAACAATGGGGCCCTTAAGGCGCATCTAGCCTGATAAACTGGAGGCGCGTCTAGCCTCGTCATACTCAGTCATAGTCCAAGGCGCATGTAGCCTGATGAAACTGGAGGCACGTGTAGCCTCGTTATACTAAGTCACAGTCATAGTCCAAGGCACATCTAGCCTAATAAACTGGAGGCGCGTCTAGCCTCGTTATATTTAGTCATATTCAAAAGCGCATCTAGCCTGATAAACTGGAGGAGTGTCTAGCCTCGTTATGCTAAGTCATAGTCATAGTTCATAGTCACAGTTAGTCAAAGTCAAAGTCAAAGTCAAAGCCAAAGTCAAAATATCTTTATTTGTTTAGTAGACTAATAGCACTTACAAATCGTCAAATATTTTGCTCATAAGGAGCCTCTACATGTCTCATACTTAGTCATAGTCAATGAGGCATCTAGCCTGATAAACTGGAGGCACGTCTACCCTCGTTATACTAAGTCATAGCCATAGTCTAAGGCGCATCTAGCCTTATAACCTGGAGGCGCGTCTAGCCTCGATATACTAAGTCAGTCATGGTCATAGTCATAGTCTAAGGCGCATCTAGCCTTGTTATACTTAATCATAGTCAAAGGCGCATCTAGCCTGGTAAACTGGAGGCGCGTCTAGCCTCGTTATACTAAGTCTTAGTCATGGTCAAAGTCATAGTCATAGTCTAAGGCGCATCTAGCCTATTAAACTGGAGGCGCGTCTAGCCTCGTTGTACTGAGTCATAGTCAAAGGCGCATCTAGCCTCGTTGTACTGAGTCATAGTCAAAGGCGCATCTAGACTTGTAATACTTAGTCATAGTCAAAGGCGCATCTAGCCTTGTTATACTTAGTCATAGTCAAAGGCGCATCTAGCCTTGTTATACTTAGTCATAGTCAAAGGCGCATCTAGCCTTGTTATACTAAGTCTTAGTCATGGTCAAAGTCATAGTCATAGTCATAGTCTAAGGCGCATCTAGCCTATTAAACTGGAGGCGCGTCTAGCCTCGTTGTACTGAGTCAGTCCAAGGCGCATCTAGCCTTGTAATACTTAGTCATAGTCAAAGGCGTATCTAGCCTGATAAACTGGAGGTGCGTCTAACCTCGTTATACTAAGTCTTAGTCATGGTCATAGTCATGGTCATAGTCATAGTCATAGTCTTAGTCATAGTCTAAGGCTCATCTAGCCTGATAAACTGAAGGCGCGTCTAGCCTCGTTTTAAAAATAACTATTTCATGCATTAAACGAAATATTCATACGTTTTTCTACTTGAACTTTTAAAATCAATTACTTTTTAACCAAATAAATAAAAACGTACCTTATGAACTGTAGATCACGTACCACTTCTGAGTTGAAATGAAACACTCTTGTAGGTTGTTCTAACTTGTATTTCAGCACCACTGATTTACACAATTCCGACATTATGACGTCATCTTAATAGTACCTCTTGCTTTGAACGCTCAAATCGAACTGACTGTCCAGCGGCATGCCAGCGATAAGGTAACTTCCCCTTCCATCAGTGAAAGTCAACCGGTTCAAAACGACTTATCGACGGCATGCTCCGGAACTAGTCAAATGCAATACTTATTTCATAATTAGCTGTTTTCTTAATTTTTAAAATACTAAAATGTATTCAATAAAAATGTAAAATAATTAAATTAAATAATAAATATGAAATAATTGGATTTAATACAAAATAAATTCTAAAATCATTCTAATGTCTGCAAAATGCCTAGGAAGTAATCAAATAAAGTATTTTAATTTAATAATGGGTTTTTGGGTTCTTCTAAAATACAATACAAATACTAAAATTGTTGCAATAACTATTTAAAAGTAACCAATAATCGTATAAAATACAATATAAATTCTAAAATCATTACACTAGTAACACCATGTAGAACTAATAATCATATTTTTTTACAATTATATTTTGTGTCAATTTTACAAATAATTCTTTTGTTGTTAATGATATATTTAATTAGATAATAGTTTAAGCGCTAGTGTTAATCAACAACTGATCAATGTAGGTAACTACGTCTCTGTGATTCTAAAGTAATAATTATTATATTCTGTAATAATTTTAGATTTTTTGTTGTTGTTATTATTTGTTAGTAGTAGTTTAAGAGTTACTTTTAATAACATTAAGGTGTTTATTGACTGATTAATGTAATTGCGCATCTGTGACTCTAAAACTAATAATCATATTAATTTCTTACCGTGATATTTTTATGTCAATTTTAGAATAATTTTTTTCGTTATTAATGATTTATTTAATTAGTAGTTTAAGTACTATTGTTAATCAATACCTGATTAATGTAATTTTTATCACAATAGACTATTAGTGTTATTAATATTGACTGATTAATGCAATTGCGCATCTGTGATTCTAAAAGTAATCTATAGGTTTATGACCATAATATTACTTTTATGCTGAAGATTTTTTAAATTTAACTGTTAAATAAAACTGATTACACTGGTCAACAAAAAAAAATAAAATTGTTTGTTTCCTGTGATTTTTTTTCTGTTTCTATCTCAAATTGACGCATATTTTTTAAATATGGCATCAGTTTTTCTCTAACAGCTTTTGTTTTTAAGTTATAGCTATCTACCTTCATTTAATATTTTTACTTAAGATTTTTGATTTAATTGGACAAAAAAATATATTTTGTTGGTGTTTTTGATATTGTTTCGTTATGAAGATGTTGTGTGCTTAAATCAGATTGCTTCTGCTATGTTTGTGGTAAATATAATATTTGAAAAATGTCGAAAACCTCTATCGGATTTAATGAAAACTTCTTAACATCGACACTTTAAAATAAATATTTGAAATTAATTAATCAATACCACAAATGGGTTATTTGTGTTCTGAGAATAGGTAACTTACTTTAGGCCAACAAGGCGGCTACACAAAATTCCCGTTTCATGTGTATCTGAAATAGTCGTAACAAACAAAAGCATTGGTTACAAAAATTTTGATCAGTGCGGCTTCCCGCACACACAACTTTTTGCTTTTCAGCTAAAGTATCAGCAAACTATTTTATAAACATGCCTTTAGTTAGCCAAGACCGTATCACCGTACTTCCACCACTTTATATTAACCTCGGTATCTTGAAACAGTCTGTGAAGGCGCTTGACAAAAGTAACGAATGTTATAATTTTCTTTCATGAAAGTTTTCAGGATTAAGCACAGAAAACTTGAATGTTGGTAATTTTTGATGGGACTTACATTAGGCAACTGGTAAATAATCGTAATTTTAAGAAATCAATGACTGAAGTCCAGTCCTAAGCTTAGAATTCATTTTTTTGGTTATAAGTAATTTCCTATGCAAAAAGAAATTGTTAAGAGCATGCTATCCAACTTGCAAGAGCTAGGGTGCAACATGGGCATAAAAATACACTTCATGTACTCGCATTAACATCGATTTCCACAAAATGTGGGTGAGTTTAGTGAGGAGCAGGATAAAAGATGTCATTAGAATTTTCGGACAATGGATGAAGGTTATCAGGGGCGGTGGTGATCATATATGAATGGCAGACCATTGCTGGAGTTTGCAACGAGATCTACTCAAACTTGTCTATTTAAAGAAATCATATAAAAGATCATTTGCTAGTGTTCAATAGATATTTTATCAACACAATGTATAATTTTTCGTATTTTTTTGTCAAAATAATAAAACTCTATATTTTAAAAAGTAAAGCTGTTGACGATCTCTCAGTATTTTTTTCATAATTCTTTTGTTGTTAATGATATATTTAATTAGATAATAGTTTAAGCGCTAGTGTTAATCAACAACTGATCAATGTAGGTAACTACGTCTCTGTGATTCTAAAATAATAATTATTATATTCTGTAATAATTTTAGATTTTTTGTTGTTGTTATTATTTGTTAGTAGTAGTTTAAGAGTTACTTTTAATAACATTAAGGTGTTTATTGACTGATTAATGTAATTGCGCATCTGTGACTCTAAAACTAATAATCATATTAATTTCTTACCGTGATATTTTTATGTCAATTTTAGAATAATTTTTTTCGTTATTAATGATTTATTTAATTAGTAGTTTAAGTACTATTGTTAATCAATACCTGATTAATGTAATTTTTATCACAATAGACTATTAGTGTTATTAATATTGACTGATTAATGCAATTGCGCATCTGTGATTCTAAAAGTAATCTATAGGTTTATGACCATAATATTACTTTTATGCTGAAGATTTTTTAAATTTAACTGTTAAATAAAACTGATTATTATTTACATATTGTTATTTTTTATTTTATTAACAGGTTTTATTTTCGGTATGCAATACCGAGGTGGAACCTTTTAGATCTGTGTCATCCGTCACGTTTAGTGAAATACCGGGGTGGTTGAAACTTGATTTGATCCATCCGCCCCGTTAAACGATATACCGGGGTGGTTGACACTTGATGTGTTTCATCCACCCCGTTGAACGCTAAGACTATGACTACCGGGGTCGTTGAAACACTTTTTCCCATCCACCCCGTTGACGGGGCAGATCCACCGGGGACGTTGGGACTAACCCCTACTTAAGGAGAAGTGAACAGGCACAAGAATGCCGCGCCGGACGCTGTGAGGCTTCAGGCTGTAATGCTGTTACAGGCTTACGGCAAGGGTGCTGCTGATCCCATCACCGAGTCGCCAGAGCATGCTGGAAGCCCACTATACCGTACATACATACAAACTGTACTTAAAAACCGACTTTCATCACAGTTAGGTTTTATATTTATATCACTGTATGTAGGTTCTTTACATTAATACTTTTATTTATTTTAATTTATTTTTTTCTGGGGGCACGGCAGTGCCCCCACCAAGTCGAGCAAAAAAGCGGCACGGCCGTACCATCCTTTTCTCGAAGCAATTCAGGCCATTTTCGACCGCCTGTAACTTCGTTGTGGATAAAACTAGAAGGCTGAATTTTCATTAGCTATGCAGGCATTGTAAAGACACGGTATATTTAAAATTTCATTCAATTTGAACCAGTAGTTTAAGAATTATAACGGGTCAAAGTTACTTAATTTTGTCACTCACTGACTCACTGACTGACTCACCGATCATCAAAATTCTAAGGCACTTCTAGCAGACCTAGAAGCTTCAAATTTGGAATATAAGTAGTGTTTGGTGTATGAATCAAGGAAAAACCAAAATATTTGGGGGCACGGTAGTGCAACCGCCAAGTCGAGTAAAATTTTTCAATTTCGGTCCAGTTTTCTAGATACATAACTGCTGTCTACAAAATACAAAAAGAAATGAGATTTGGGGGCACGGTAGTGCAACCGCCAAGTCGAGTAAAATTTTTCAATTTCGGTCCAGTTTTCTAGATACATAACTGCTGTCTACAAAATACAAAAAGAAATGAGATCCCATCAAAAACAATACTTGTCAAAAAAACCAAGTCTCGCAACTCAGTTGTTCTACGGTAAAAAGTTGTGAGATCAATGTAATACCAAGTCCAGGCCAGGAAATCTTTAACGTTTTACATATCTAAATATATTGACTTGGCCATCGCATGAAAACACGTGTAAATTAAATTATTTAGTGCGATGGCCAAGTCAATAATTTATGTAAAACGTTAAAGATTTCCTGGCCTGGACTTGGTATTACATGGATCTCACAACTTTTTACCGTAGAACAACTGAGTTGCGAGACTTGGTTTTTTTGACAAGTATTGTTTTTGATGGGATTTATTTTGTTAGGAAAACATACAGTGAAACAATAACAAATTAATAATAAATTAACTGCTCTTAAGCAACTACTACAATTAAATAACAAAAGCCAATTCGCTTACATAAGAGAGTTATTCTTAAATTAAGATCTATACCTACACTAAACAGCTGATGAACCGTCGAACCAAGATTTAGCCAATGTGTCCCTAAAGAGATTTGGTTTCGAGTTAAACATATCGAGTTCAGGAATGGTAACCAATTTGTTCACTTCATATGCCGATCGCAAAAAGAATAAATTCTGTCTGTAGTTGGTACTGCAGCGGGGGATATTCAAATAAATAGGCAGCCTAACTGTTCTGCTTGGAACTTTGAGACAGATTTTCGAGAGCAGTTCTGGAGAATCAATATAATTCTGTGCGATTATGAATCACCATTTTGGTAATGGAATGGAATTTCTCTTATTAGGTAGTTGCATTTAACTTAAGAGCGTTGTCACATTTTTCATGCAGAAATCGAGAATTTGGCAGATTTCGAAATGATTTTAGTCATATAATTTATTGTTTATAGCTTCTTTTGACTTATATCATCGTAATTATCATACGTTTTTACGGAATGTCTATTGACAAAATCTCGTTCAAATTGGATTTTTGCCTACGAAAACAGCGAATTTCGAAAGCCCGATTTCCAGGTAACTCGCGAAGGCACAACTTTGAACTAATATTACAACAAATTTATTTCTAAGTAAGAAGATAGAATGTATTCATTAGAATAAGCATACCCTGAAGAAGAAAGTGTATTGAGAAAATTTTGATGTTTAATTCATTAAAATGCATTTTTATCATATCTAAGATAGTCAAAATTCGAGAAAATTACTGCAAGAAAACAGGTCACATCTCATAATTTAAAAGTCATTTGGCAACATAAACTACTTTATACTTAAGAAGAAACATAGTACTACTATTGTGTGAAAAAGAAAAAATATCTATCTTCAATCTTCAAATGAAAAATTAATTTGAAAATACTATAAAATCGGGTGCATCAAATGGCATAAATCAGTCGTGCTTTGGCACTCGTAGACGCCGGGTCTATGTCAGTTGACTGCCCACGGACGTATATGCGTCACGCGTGATTTTTTCGTAAATTGTAGTATGATTGAGTACTTTTGATCCGCAAGTATTTTTAATTTATTTGTTTAGGTAAATCGGACTTGTAATTTCTTTCTTTTCAAACTTTTTATTATTTTACTTACAGAATATGGGTAGAATAGACAAAATATATTATTATGGTATCTGTTTGGTCAGGAAAAAATAAATGACTAATAAAAATTTTAACAGGGTGTCAAAACATTAGTCTATGCTATTGTGTTTCTACCAACATAAAATATACTCTTCCTTACTAATAAAAGTTGAATAGCGTCTGTATGGTCACACAATGCTTCGTCATGTTTTTCCGAAAGTTCAATTACTGACGACTGAATGAAAGAAATTGGTGCGTAACTATTCATCTGATATTAAACGTTTAGTAATAAAGGGGTAGGTCAGGTAAATGGCAAATCCACCAGCGGTCGCTCGATGACACTTAGACAAATAGTTTTATAAAACGTCAACTAAGTTGGTTAGGTATTTGTATTGTAGATACTTATACAAATGAACGTATAAAATGAGTTTATTTTAAAAGTATAGGTACAGGGTGGAAACGATAAGTGATTTCACTTGATTTTTAATTATACAAGATATCGAGAAACTGTTTACTGTTCCTGTAAGTGCTTCATGAGCTCTTTAAAACAATAACAATAAATAAGGTCAAAGAATAAACTGGATCTATGCGAAAATTCAATGTTTCCGAATTTCATACTAAATGTATGCCGCCAGCCATACCTACCATATTAGAAGTGTTATTTTTTTAAATTTAAATTTTTAATTGAGTAACATATAATAATCAAACAACAAACTCGTTAATTGCATTCTTATTTAAATTATTTACGGAAAACATGATTTTAGGTTTAACTTGCTACAATATCATCAAAAGATACTAATTAATAAATACTAAATAAACAGATAAAGGGGACGGCATTAAGGCACTCAGAATTCTCAGAAACCATTGATTTCGTGTTTGTTTGTAAATGTATTAAATGTATGAAAGCTGGAAATATAGGTTTTTTGAATATATTCAGTTCGTTCTTAAACATATTATTGATGCCGTTTGCTAGGTCTCATGAAGCACTTTTTCAGTAAGTAACCATTTGTTCGACATCTTGTATACCTACTATAAGAAATATTCGAGTGAGATCACTTATCGATTATTTTCGTCATCCTTATTTGTATTAAATTTAATTAAAATACACTAAGGCTGAGATGCACCACCTAACTTTGACCCTAACTGACAATAACCGGTGCTTTATGTTAGACAGATTTTTGACATCCAAAATTTTGATGTCAATGTTAAAGTAAGACGGTGCAACACGGCCTAACAAATGTATCGTAGACAGTAATTTTTATTTTCTTCATAAATCTTTCTTTTCTTTGTAAAGCTATCTACAACCTTTATTTTCTTTGACATCTGGAGTTGTAAAATCTTGCAACTTAAAATTTACTTACTTCCCGTTTTCCCATTGAGCTGAAATTTTGCATGTCTACACAGGCATGCAAAATTTCGTTTCATTTCGCACTAAATAATTTAATTTACACGTGTTTTCATGCGATGGCCAAGTCAATATATTTATGTAAAACGTTAATGATTTCCTAGACTGGACTTGGTATTACATGGATCTCACAACTTTTTACCGTAGAACAACTGAGTAGTGAGACTTGGTTTTTTGACAAGTATTGTTTTTGATGGGTTTGTATTACAGAACGCATGTGTACCTAATGGGATAACTGTTTAAAAACACGATTAGATAATTTTGCTCTATGGATAAAAATCTTAAAGTTACCTCTGATTTTTTAGCATTATACGACCGTGGTTTATAATAATAAATTCTATAAAATCACAATGACATCAGTATTTACCTCTTTGATTTCTTGACGGTTTACGGTTTAAGAACTTTATTTCTCATAAGAATTAACAATAATTCACTTCCTGAGAAACATTTCAATTTAAATTATTGAAACATAATGAGTGTTTAAACTTGTTCCTGACTTGTTTAGATTTACAAAAACTAAATATTTATTATTAACTTTTAGATAATAATGTGAATGGCGCTTACGATGTTTAGTTACGAGCTCTTTGATGGACACAGATATTATAGATAACGTTTAAAAAATGGCACGCTCGTTTTCATACATTTCATTCTATTTATTTAACTTATCCATATTTATGTGCGGAAACGTCACAAAATCAGAATAAATTTTAATTTTTCCATCCCGCATCATAAAAACTAAAAAGTCAAAAGTAAAATTTAAATAGTAAATATTTTTCATAAACAAGCTTTAGATGCTGTAAAAAGAATAAAATAAAACATAAATTATTTCAAACCCATCGACTTATTACTTTACTCAATTTAAAGATTAAAAACTTGTCTTGTGGATTTACTAGTGTAAAAAATACATTAATTACGTAACTTGATTTTGCTAAAAGTCTGATCTGAGAAAAAATCAAATAGGTAAATTATACATTATTTCTTTATTATTATGTATGATGTACTGTCTTAGGTACGATACAACTACGGATTAAGATCGTTTAGTCGACGCAGCGTTGAAATTGTACAGATAAATGCAGTTTGCGCACTCACTACGCGACGTCAAGCAATAAAAACCTAAAATTCGAACGCCAACTTTTTGCTACAACGCTCTTAAGTACTACTTTAAAGTATTGTGTTTTTTTTATCCGTATCGTGGCGTACTTAGGTATAATTAGAGGTCACTTTGATAATACCACGAGATGGTCGCATCTAGAGCAGTGCAGTGTAGTGCTTCGCAAGGGCCGAGCTAATCCCCGTAGCAGGGCGGGCGGCGCGCACGACTGGACAATGGGGCGGCTGCTGGACCGAGCCGTGTAAAGAAAATTAAAAATACACAAAAAAAATCTATTTATTTATTCTTAACTATCTTAATTAATTTATAGAGTAGGTATAACATGGCCATTTTGTTACTACAAGAACCATTTTAACAGAAAAGTATCAATGAAAATTGAATATATTCTTCACCTTACGCTCATGCTCATGCATGTAGCCAGATATTTTTGACAACTAAAGGTCACAGAATAAAAAATAAAATGAAAATAAATAAATACTAATGCTAAGGTGTAGACTTCCCATACTTCCAATAGTAAGTCTTATCTTGGCTACGGACAATCCTCCGTTTTGATTAAATAAGTTTGGACAACATAAGGTAGATAAGTCAATTGTATCGAACTTGGCGATTTATGAGACGTTGTCGCCAATAATAAGCCATTTCAAAGATCAATTATCAAGATAGGCTTCCGTCTATAGCTATAACTCATGTCCAGGAAGTTAGTACTGTCGGTAACAATAAGGTCTTTCGAAGGTTTTGTGGTTTTACTTTGTTAGTAATTAACGTTTGTACAGTTGTAGGTACTCCCAAATAATAGCAATGATCGCAGATATTACCTCTACCTATTAATGCGACGAACCGAGCACATAATTAATCAAAGGGTGATCGCTATTAGATCAACTAATAGGTACTTTTTATACACGCAGACTGTAGCGTTGGCCAGTTGGCCTATAAAAAGAGTACAAAAACCATGATAAGCGTTCGTCCTGAGACGATGATGATCCATCCGACCGATTTCGGCCATGGCGACCACTCCGACTCCTAGCTGGCCGCAGCCATCCGCGGGCGGCGTTAGTAGTGAACGACAAGACAAGAAAATAATATCCATAATATCAAACTTGATCAAACTCAATAGCTCGACTAAATGGCCATTATTATAGCCTTTCAATTTCCAGTAATTTATAATTAACTAGCTGACCCGGCGAACTTTGTTCCGCCTTAATGGCAATAAATAAGCAGACTTTTTTTTTATTTCGAACGGGATAAAAAGTATCCTATGTCCTTCTCCTGGCTCTAAACTACCTCCCTGACAATTTTCAGCTAAATCGGTTCAGCCGTTCTTGAGTTATAAGTGAAGTAACTAACACGACTTTCTTTTATATACAACGTGTCCCAAAATTCAAGGATAAGCCGGCGCCGCAGGATGGACATAGTCATGACTACTTTAGGAAAAATAAGAAAAAAAATCTATCTCAATTATTTTATAAGTTACACAATAAATTATGAAATTCGTCGAAAATTGACACCCCTTATGATATTTTACATTACCACGACTACAATTTTTCAAATACTTCTGTTTTTTTGTTTGTATCGGCAACTTAAGTAGTGCTGCTGTCCACTCCAATTCTTAAAATCCCCAGAATCCTTGCAGTTTTTACACAAAAGTTAATCAAAATAAGATATTTCCTTAAAATTTTGAATGATTTTTACTTTCACTCCACTTTGACTCGTCGTTTTGTAAAAAAACAGTATGAACACTACTGCGGCAAGTTTATTATAAAGTTGACGCAACTATCCAAGATTCCAAAATGGTATAATACTCTAAGAAAACTAGTCGCAAAAAAGATATGCGTACCATTTTTACAAGCACTTCGCTTGTTAGTAGTATGGGATAAATCTTGCAACTAAATTTAAAACAAGTTCTCCTCAACCAATGAGGATCATTTCGATTTTTAGCTGTGAATGCAGATTTATAGGGCTAAGAAATCCTTAATACACAGTGCAAAAATTTTTGTTCTACGCCAAAAATTGACGAAGTTATGGCCAAATTACTAAAAAAGTTCACTGACCGCCCGGCGCGGGGACGATGACGTCATTATATCCGATCCGAACGCTGCCGGCGTACTGCGTGGATAGAAAATATTTTTTTCTAGCCAAATTATCAGTTTTAGAGAAAAACTTGTAATGACATTTATTCATCAGAATAAAGTAAGCTATCGATAGGTAATTTTTAAAAATGGAAATTGTGAAAAATAACGCAAAAAATCCATACGCTCATACGATTCAATGGCACGCAGAGACGCGATTGGAGTCTCCGCGGTGGTATATTTGGCGATTTATTCAAATAAAGTGTACATAAGTGTTGTTAGAGTCATATCTTCTTCCAAGTAAAATATAAAAATGTATAAGTATTAATTTATTTACTTCTAACAATAGTAACAATAAGGTATAACTTCTAACAATAAGACATTGCTATGAAAATCATTTCGATGTACACTTATAATACCTACCTGTTATTTAGTTTTTCTGAGTTAAACCTACGCACCTACCTATCTATTCGCCGTTCCCATGGGCGGGCCAGCTGCTGCAGGAAAGGACAGCCGCTCCGTGCTGGAAATCTATTTAATCTTAGCCTAGAAGCTGGGTATGACTACCCCGCCCCTCTCCTCTCCCCAGGTCATAAGCTGGGCATGACTTCCCCCTCGGCCAGAAGTTGGGTATGACTTGACCCCTCCCCCTCCCCCCAGGCCAGAAGCCAGAAGCTAGGTAAGGCTTGCCCCTACCCCCAGGCCATAAGCATAAGCTGGATATGACTCCCCTTCGGCCAGAAGCTGGGTATGACACCCCCCCCCATGCCAGAAATGCCAGAAACTGGGTATGACTTGATCCCCCCCCCCCTCCCCCAGGCCATAAGCTGGGTAAGGCTAGCCCCTCCCCCCAGCCCTAGAAACTGGTTATGACTTGACCCCTCCCCCCCCCTCTCCCCAAGCCAGAAGCTGGGTAAGGCTAGCCCCTTCCCCTAGTCCATAAGCATAAGCAAGGTATGACTCCCCCTCGGCCGGAAGCTGGGTATTACTTACCCCCCCCCCCCTCCAGGCCAGAAACTGGGTATGACTTGCCTCTCCCCCATCCCACCAAGGCCAGAAGCTGGGTAAGGCTTGCCCCTCCCCCCAGGCTATAAGCTGGGTATGACTTATCCCCCCCCCCCCCCAGGCCAGAAACTGGGTATTAGCATCATATTATGTATTATTATGTTCAATACAAACAATCATTAAGTTACACTCACCCCAACCGCGTCTCCGCATTGCATCGAATCCTATAAAAATGTGGTTTTTGGACATACCAATACTTATTTTTCACAATTTTTATTTTTAAAAATTACTGGTCGATAGGTTACTTTATTTTGAAGAATAAATGTTATTAAAAGTTTTTTTCTAAAACTGATAGTTTAGCCGGAAAAAAATATTTTCCATCCCATTAGTACGCCGGCTGCGCTCGATTCGGATATAATGACGTCACGCGGCCTTGCGTACGTTGACTTTTAGCGGTAAAAACGGCCTATGTTTATTACTTAATATCTTCGTAAGTAATGGTCCGATTTGGATAATTCAAAAAAATTTATCTTTCTTATGTCTTAAAGATTAACGTAGATACTAGTTTTATTGAATTTTCTACAACAGTACTGATCCTCATTGAGCTGAAATTTGGTATACTTATGTAAGTACGATGAAAATGCAATATTATGGTATCATTGAGCTGGATGGAGTTTGGAAGTGGCCATAGGAACTTCTAAATGAAACGGCGGAATTGCATCTAGTTTAGGTTCGTTAGATTTGTCTTTTCAAGCGCACTTTGGTGCTAGATGATGTCCAGGATCCTGATGATGAAGTCAAGAGATGGCCATTAGCTGGCCATAGGAACTCCTAAACGAAACGGCGGAAGCTTATCGAGTTTGGGTTCGTTGGATTTGTCTTCCCGAGCACTTGGGCCATGAGATTGAGAAACAACTAAAAAGTTTAAAATAAAGTTGTAATAAAAAAAAACTTTTTTAAAAACAAGATTGACTTCGTTTGAAAATTATAATTGACTTCATACACTATTACACTTTTTAGTTGTTTCTCAATCTCATGGTCCAAGTGCTCGGGAAGTCAAATCCAACGAACCCAAACTCGATAATCTTCCGCCATTTCGATTAGGAGTTCCTTTGGCCAGCTCCTGGCCACCTCTTGACTTCATCATCAGGACCCTGGACATCATCTAGAACTAAAGTGCTCGAAAAGATATCCAACGAACCCAAACTAAATGCGATTCCGCCGTTTCGTTTAGAAGTTCCTATGGCCACCTCCACACTCTATCCAGCTCAATGATACCATAATATTGCAATGTCATCGTACTTACATAAGTATACCAAATTTCAGGTCAATTGGTTAAGGAGAACTGGTTTTAAATTTAATTGCAAGATTTATCCCATACTAACTAACAAGCGAAATGCTTGTAAAAATGGTACGCATATCTTTTTTGCGACTAGTTTTCTTAGAGTATTATACCATTTTGGAATCTTGGATAGTTGCGTCAACTTTATAATAAACTTGCCGCAGTAGTGTTCATACTGTTTTTTTACAAAACGACGAGTCAAAGTGGAGTGAAAGTAAAAATCGTTCAAAATTTTAAGGAAATATCATATTTTGATTAACTTTTGTGTAAAAACTGCAAGGATTCTGAGGGTTTTAAGAATTGCAGTGGACAGCAGCACTACTTAAGTTGCCGATACAAACAAAAAAACAGAAGTATTTGAAAAATTGTGGGCGTGGTAATGTAAAATATCATAAGGGGTGTCAATTTTCGACGAATTTCATAATTTATTGTGTAACTTAAAAAATAATTGAGATAGATTTTTTTTCTTATTTTTCCGAAAGTAGTCATGACTATGTCCAACCTGCGGCGCCGGCTTATCCTTGAATTTTGGGACACGTTGTATATAGATTAAACTGCCCTTCGTATTTCTTTAACTGACTTGCGGGGCTAAATGGAGTTCCAATATTTTCAGATTCTATCTATCTCTCTCACTCAAGAAAAATGGAAATAAGCCCACAAACCAGCACCGTCATTTCCAACTCAGCTCTATAAATTCAAAAAGCCTTGCTTTTATTAAGCCACCATACACAAGTGTAGGTAATATTTTCAGACAAGATTAAGTAAAAAATATTATGAATATAGTCATTTGTTTTACTCGTAGCAGTATTTTATCAATATTTTCATTATACACGATATTCCAAGTTCAGTCAGATAGAGCTGACGCTGAACAATTCGAAAGTGCGTGTATTTGAGTGGGTTCAAATATTTCACTGTAGTTACACCCATCAATAAAATCAGTCGTAATTGTATTAAAAATGGCGCGTTCAAAGCGTAACGATATAATTAATATCGTCGTCAAACGAACGGCAACAATAGCGGAGACAGCGCACGCATAAACAACACTAAGTGCTATAACTGCTACATAAGCGCTGCCAACGAATGTGCGCCTTATTGCTGAGTGATAAGAGTGATTTATAGCACCGCTGAGAGGGCGTGGAGGGTGGCAGATGAGATATAATGACGATCAACTACAAACAATAACCAACGCAGCGCAAATTAAGGGCTGCGCGGACTTGCCAGGGGTGGCGGGCCACCCCGGTAGTCTAGCCAGGGATTTAATGCCACAATAGTTTGCGTTCAAATACAAGTTCATTGAGGCATTATTTTCGACATTTTCATATTATCACAATTAAGCATTCATTTTTTTCCTAATAAAAAAGTATATTTTTTAAAACAGAAATGCCTATAAAATAAATAAAATTGCAGTGGTCCTGTGTAGGGAACCGTAAAAGGCTCCAAGCTCCGCGAAATTAAAAAGAAGTAATTAACAGAGCGGAGATTGTCGGCAGGTTAGCGGATGATGAGGAAAGAAACCGAAAAAATACTTTAATTTAAAAGCCGATGCCCTATTGCGAGAACAAAGACGGCTCATTTATTTTTCGCTAAGTGATTAATAATGTTTTACGTTCATATTTTTATCAGTGACGAAGACTCATTTAAACATAAAGAATTAATAAAGATAATGATGACATCAGATGAAAGTAATAATGATTTATAAATTAGGTACTTTTAATGATTGTAATATAAATGAGCACACTGAGAATATACATAGTTATAATACAATTTAGGCCTAATAATACTAGTAGTAGTAGCAATATAACAACTCACTGTAAGTCCAATTAAATCATATTTTATTTAAATAACTTCAGAAATAATTTTATTTTGTGAGTGTCGTCTTAGTAGATAGGATCTAGCATTGTAGTCGTTTCGGTCTCATTTGTTTATACTGTATTTTGAAAAATGAGGGTTTTCAGGACTACTGATTTTTTTTAGAGAAGTTACTATTTGGAATTATCCGCTGATAGTGTCAACTATTACTCCTATCCATTTACGCTGATAGTTTAGCTGTAGTTATTTGCTATTCTGGATTATTGATGTTCTAGTTTGTCAAATTTTTCATTATTTATTTATTTATTTTATTGGGCTATCAACATGAGATACAGTATTAAACACAATTAAACAATTAAGCCAAAGGTCTCTAGTAATTACTTAAAAATAAGCAATTACTTAGGTACCTATTGGAGCCATGACTGGATGCTGTAACGGTAATTTTAATTTTCCGTGTAAGTAGTCATTCACAAATAAAACAAGTGCCTGAAACCACTTTTATATCTACGTAGGTACTTTCCTACCATTTCTTGACAGTTGCACGGTATCAATTGGTATCAATAATAAGATACGGTTAACTACGTCCTAAACCAACACGCACGGAGGGCGGCGCCGGGCGCGGGCGGCCGCCCGCCCGTGTCATGTCGGCCGTCAACTAGAAACTTGCTGGAATTGAAAGCTTTAATCCAATTTTAGCTGCCCCCAGACCCTGTTCCTGAATGATTATGTAAACACACGGGATTTATTAATCCTTTCAAAGAAACTATTTCCAATGAATAGGGCAGCTCAGTCCTAAATAAAATAACAATTTAGGTGCTTACATACAGATTGACAGGAAACATTTGGTTTATTATTATTATCACTTTTTAAATCTAATAAATCTAACAAATTGTAGTTATTATAAAAACGAAAGTATCTTAATAGATTAATTTTGACTAATTTTTGTTTACCTAAATAGATGAGACCACCTGAGTGTTCACTCACAATGTAATTTATATAAGTAATTGATGAATTTAAATAAAAATAGTTCGAATTTAGCAGACGCAGTTTTATTGCAGAGAGATTACCACAGACAACAAGATGGCGACATAGAGCGATTTTTCTATTAACTAGAGACGTAACTACATACTAGTGTAGATCTGCTGAATCGGTAAATAGGGTTCAATATTAATAAATACAACAGTAATTATCAGAAATAGGGTTATCTCCGACTAATCTTAGAAACAAGTTTTATAAAGTGTTTACAACTGTGTTCGAACCCTAGAATAATAAATCGTGGATTGTGTTGGCCGCCCAATCCGCCCATCCGCTGGGTGCATAGTTCTGGAGCCGCCAACCGCCCATTTACGAGTGGGTCACACACACAGGCCGCATGCAAATTGGCCGGCAGCAACCACGGCTGTGTGATAATAAACAACACAGCACGAAAATTGCTCGACTAAACAGTCAATTGGAGTTACTACTTCACAGCTACTATACTATTCCTTAACTCGTGGTATAGTCGTTTATATTATTTAGATGTAGTTGTGGTGGGTTAAATAAAAATGTTGCTAGTTAGGAACAGCTATTAAATTAAATGCACGTGCTTATCGCACGAGCATTAGCATCGCCCTGTGTTCGAACTAAAACTAACTACATACATACATAGTAAGTGTCTACTATTAATAGTGTGATCTGATGACTGGTCTGAGGCAACTTTTAACGAACATTGATGGTGGAGAAACTACAATACAACCGCAAGCCGGCATCGACAGTGTCGATGGGATCGCGCGTTTGTCCTGCCGCTGGCGACGGCATCGGACGCAGCATCTTGATTGTGAACAGGGTTGTCGTCTGTAGGAAAGTCCTGAAGGGCTAGGATGCGCGCCGTGATATACTTTATCAACGTAAAAATGTATGGGCAATATCAATAAAATGGCGTGATATGCACTGTGGAATTCAGAATCAATTTAATTTTTAATTCAAACAAAACAAGCTGTAAGAACCTCACGACGACCTCAAGGAGATACTTAGCTGGCAGCGGCTGAATGTAAGCAAAAGACCGTGGCTAAAAACTACTTTGTGATATATGAAAAAAAAAAACTGATTAAATTGGTCTCCCTGTTATGCTCGACGACACCAGAGACAGGCCCTGTTTCTTGTCGTAGATGCCGAGGGTTGACGGTCTTTTGTATGATCGATGGCAGCCCTAGCATTTGGCGCGGCGAACCCTCGTCGCGGGAACGTTCTTACAAATGACGGATCAGCAGCGCTTTGTGGCGCGATACGGCGGAACTCCGTTCGTGAGGGGCGCTCTTCAATTGAGATCGCAAGATAAACTTATCATGTTTTTAGTACATCTTTTGTTTGTAAGATCATTAACTAACTTTTTATGTACAGCGTGTCTGTTTCCTAAATAAAGAATAAAATATATGAAACTAGAAAAATAAAAGACTGATAAAATGTAACAACGAGTGATGAAGTGAGTATGTAGTTTAGAGCTTCCTTTTTGTCTAAACTGAAAAACTCTTGGATGTCAGGATGGAAGGTTGGCTTGGCTCTATCTTATTTAGCAGTTGTGAAGCGAGTGTGTTGTCGTAGCGCCGAACTAACAAAATTATCGCCGACGCGACCTCTCGGGACTAAAACGGTCGCTGCCGGCTTCGTTTACCGACATAGCTGAAACACAACAACCATGACAGAGGGTTTTTTCTTCAGTTTGTTAGGGAGTTAAATTTGGTCAAAAAGTTATTTTCAACCTAATTTCTGTTAGAATGAATGTTTCATAAATATCAATTAAATATTTCAACTACTGTATTACTGGTTTTTTGCTTTGTGGCGTCCTCTCGTAGAGCTTCGGTGAGGTCTAGCTTTAAAAAATAAACATAGAAGCCCGCTTAATATGGTAAAAAAGGAACTTAAAGCCAATTTAATCTTATTTCGTAGCGACTCTTGTTTAGTGCGAGCCTGGCGCTGAATGTTATCCATGACGTATAGGTCCAACCAACGCTGTTTAGTCTTATTCGTATTTTTGTAGCGATTTTAATTGAAAGGGTTAGAAGTGAATTTTGTCTTTACATTTATAAAAGTCGCTTCCGCTGTTTGCTTAGATCTTTTGAACTACGCAACAGATTTTAAAACGGGTTTCAGGAATAGATAAAGTTAGATCCCTTATTAACTATCATAAATAAAATTCTTATTCCCCAGTAAAATACCGATTGCACCGACGCCCTCGTGTTTTAAGCCGACCATTTTATCTGCCTGGATCGCAAAAATAATGAAGTTAATGAACGAATTTGCGCAGACCGCATGTTTTGCGACGAGCGGCATGTGCGCGGCAGCGTCTTTCCGTTCTATACATAGCCAGAACGCAAGGGTGTGAAACTAATCGAGTATAGTTTGGAGATGACTTTTTTTACTAAGCTCCTCCAAACTATACACGACCAGTACGCATATGCTGCGTACTGCTCGCGTATACTTTGTAGTGACTTAGGGCAAATATCTTACTCCAAAATATACATCGCCAGTACGCATACGGACTAATCACGTATGTATTGTAATAAGTGCGTGATTACAATTTATACGCGAGTAGTTGCATGCTAGTCATTTTGTCTTATTGACCTCTTTTTCTATTACATATTAATTAATATCTGCGTGTCTACTTTAAACATTGAATCATCTTTCGACACGTATTCTGCCATAGAAAAGATATTTGTTTTGGGGCTGATATTTAATTTTCACCAATTCTCGAATAACTCTTAAATTAAGAATTATGTAGGTATGGAAATATGTCAAAATGATTTTGTTCATGAGATAAAAGTTAATAAATAAAATAAATAATAAATAAATATCCTTAGACATTTTACACTGGGCTTCTAGTCCCAAACTAAGCAAAGCTTGTACATAATACTAAGTATTAAACATACATACTTAATTAATACTTTTTTTTTGTAAATGCATACTATACATAGAAAACACCCAGTCCAATACAAACAAATATTATGTTCATGCACACAAATGTTTGTACTGTGCGGGAATCGAACCCGCTACCTCCGGAATAGTAGTCCGTTTCGAACCACTACACCAAACGGCCGATAATACAAACCTAGCATTTAAAGTCTCGCATAATGTATTAATAATGCACGTTGAACTTTCTTCTCTCACTCTCTCTCATTTTAAATGAATTTACGATTACACTAATAATTGTTATTTAATTTGAAATCTACCTAATCAATTTAATTTCAAAAACCACTTACAATAGTGTTAAAAATGTAGATTTATTATAGATTCAGTAAAATAATAATATTTTATGTAATAATATCGAATAAATGCAATTTTAAATATAATTCCATATTTTACTAAATCAATATCAACTAAACACACTCTAGTCAAGTGTAAGTGGTGTAGTAGAAACTAATCAAGTATAGTTTGGATATAACTTTTTTTACTAAGCTGTTCCAAACTATACACGATCAGTACGCAAAATTCGTGTATAGTTTGGAGTCACAGATTTACAAACGGGCACTACAAAATATACACGAGCAGTTTCCTATGGGTGCGTTCTGGCCATGTATAGAACGGAAAGACGCTGCGCGGCATACGGCGGCCGCGCTCCCCCCGTATTCAGCCAAGTAAAAGGGAATAGTATAACATCTCCATACAAATACCTCGATTTTGTAACATATTTTAGGGGCTTTACGCCGTCGTTTTCGGATTAAGTTTCATGTAGCGCGTAGTGACTGCATTGCATTGGTACACGCGCGTTTTCACTTAATGTACCTTCCTACATAAAGACCTTCTCAGGAATAGGTTACTATCTGCTTTAAATACTATGTACAGCCCCGCTCCCAGAGGACTCGGGAACGGAAGACACAGTGTCGCCGACAGCCGCTGTGCAGTTTCTTACTTAGTTGCAGCAAGTTACTTAGTGAGCTTGTGAATCTTTGAACGAATGGAATTTTGGCACAAATTCTAAGGTGTAAGTACTTATAGGTAAAGGCAAACGAGAAAATAATTTATTTACGGACAGACAATGGGACAAAAGTTAAAGCGTCTGTGATTTCAAAATAAACAGAACATAGGTAGATATTAAAGCTCAATTTCAATTGAAAGAGCTGCTTGACATTAAATAGAGTCGAAAGTTATCAAAAATATTTAAATAATTTTATTGCTTACCAATTTAGGTTCTCTTCGTGGAAAAAATTTAAACAGATCCGTGAAGTAGGTTAGTCTTCCAGTTCAGAATGGAAATCCAAATGTGACTTACATATTTTGTAAGTTATGTATAGGCTTCGTCATGCATTATTACCATATACGAATGTTAGTGGGTTGACTCAGAATATAAACGGTACGAGAAGCTAAGTTTTAATACAACAGCTCTGTACCTACATCCAAATAGCGAATACTACAAGCAAACACAATGTCAGATCGATGCGATTAGAAACGAGAATGAATAAAAGCGGGATTTATGTGCACGCGTGTCTATCGAAAACACGTAACGTTATTTCAGAAGAACCATCCAAGCAAATGCTCACGAAGCGAATAAAATAGCATACTTGAGTACATTCGGCGAGACAAGCCGGCAACCAGACGAGCGCTCCGGATATTATAATGTACGGCATCGCGGACGTTACGGAGCTCGACGACTCTTCGTACGACTTTGGTGCGGAAAATCAGCTCACACGCTTCGAAACACGATGGATATTTTTCGGCTGAATATATCGACGGTATTTTAATATTTCATTTTGTCAGATGTGCAAACGTTATGCTCATTATTTCCAAATCACAATGTGTTTTACAATTGTAAAATATTGTTGTTAATTGAACATTAGTATTTAAATAACTCTACATGTAATTCTTTTGATTCTGTTCGTTAATTCCCCGCTTCACACCCCTCCCCAGGCTAAGCTCGTCTGTGCATGACCGAACACTAAGCCTTAAATAAATACAGCCCCCTAGGAGACGGTGCGGAATGCGGATGCAGTGTCCAGTGACATTGATCAGATTTGCACAATTAGCGTTTCTCGTTAACAATTACTATTAAACATTAATTTAAACTGCCTATACTGCTATAAGTGCATAGTAAATAAATAAAAATAAAAGGTATTTATTTCAGGCATAGCCCATAAAAGTGTTAGTAACAAAGGTCTTATAAACTATGGTTAGTAAATCACACAGTAACCTAAACACAATTAACAAACGACAATTTGGTGTCTTTAGTAAGATAGTATTATTAGCTTTATATTTATGCATGCAATTCAAGCAAAACAACTATGTATATTTTTATAGCAATGCAGTTATTTTGAATTACATAGGGTTGGTAGGTCTAGGTATAACTTCAAGCGCACATTATATGTAACAATAAACAAATGCAACTCGTTCACGATCTCCCGCAGATTGGAAAAATAAACGCAAAGCGCATAATAGAGTCGGCTGTTCGTGGTTTATTTGTTTCGAAGCAAAAAAGGGTGTGCACATACACCCGCCGCCAAAACAAACATACCGAGTTTAATTAGCACATGGTATCGAAGCCGCTAGTTGCAACATAGCCGCGTAGGTGCAAAAATGCACTTATCCACAAATAATAATAAATGAGGAGAGGGACAAACAAATAAGTAAGTACTTACTAACCTTTCTGATATCGATGATGTGTGTCCATCTGATGCAGCCACGTCTGAAAAGAAAACAGCAAGTTCAAAAACAAATTCATTAAGGCATTATCAAGAAGTCCAATGTTTGGATTTAATATTTGTAGTATTCCAAAAATGCACAGTATTTGTTTAGCACTTTTAAGTTGGTTTGGTAGAGCGTTCTTATTGGTAAATTGTATAATTTGGTGCAAATGAATAGCATGTGGAGGTTACCGTGAGCATGTAGGGCAGCCATCAAATATACGCGTTAATGGACGGCAAACAACCATATTGGAGCGTTTGCTTGCATAGCTCTATTACGTTACGTTAAACGAGCGCGCTGATACAAAATAAGAGGATGTTGTAGTCACTGCTTACTATGTTGGTTGATAGCAATGTCACTTATTATTAACGATCTGCAATGGGCGTTCGTACTGTACTAAGTACATACTTATACCTAGTAATAAATTATCTGTGCTTATACACACACAAATATCTTCCTACTCTACATTTTAGTGAAAATCATTTAAGAGGCTCCAACACAGACCACATGTGGTCTGTGGGCTCCAACAATTGTTTTTAAGATTATTTAATTTACGTCATTTAATTTAGACAGAACTAATTTTAGAGTCATATAAGAGAAGTGTATTTTTTAAGTTATTTCACTATTTCAGCGGTTCAATTAAATGAAAACGAATTTAAGCGACTATGTACTTTTCTATGTCGTTAAACATAATCAACTCGATTCTTCTAACGATGCTCGAAGCGGAGTCGTCAAAAGTGTGTAAGTTTTTCTGAGGCAGTTTTCAACAGAATATCCGTCTCATTTTTAATAGGTACTTGTGACAAGAGGAATAGTGAACATAATTTTACATTTTTTAAACGAAACCACAAACTTGTATTTCAATTCCATTTATCATTTCCCTCCGAAACCATGAGAAGTTTGAATATGTAATTGCATTTTTTAACCTTGTCGTCCCCTTCGTGACCTGCGGTTGGCAGGTAATCAATTCCTGAATGCCTGCCTATGCAAATACAGTACGACTGCGGCCGAGTGTATTCAAAGTCATTGAAAAGGATTAAAGGTAAGTTTCGCACGAATATATACATCTGTGACAAGTTTTGATTATAACTGTCGATCGGGAATGAGATGAGAGAATATTTGTGAAGATTTGCAGCTTAGTTTGAAATGATGCGACCGAGAGAGAGATAACCTCGGAGTTTCTCGGTTTGAATCTTTGAAAAGCCAGAAATCCTTGTTAGATGCAATAACATGGTACACAGTTATTATAACAATCCTTAGACCAAATGGAAGAATTGCGATGAAGATAACTGTTTAGATTGCGGATCTGCTTTTTTACTTTAAAAGATATCGGAAGTGATTTAAATCGTCCCCAAATGAATATTACCTACCAAATGGATCTAATCCCACGGCTATGCAGTTACAAAAAACTTATAACAGCTAAATATGCACGATGGCGCGCCACCATACTTTGAGCAATAAATAAAGCCTAAAAGCAGGTACAAATAAATAGCACGAGTTTGTCTGCTTTGCTTGATCGAGTACATTTGAATACGATAACAAATGGACTGCGCCGCCGGAGCGAGACACGCACGTACACTTCGCTGCAGAATATTGCTGCAATTCGTTAATCCTAGAAATGCTTAAAAGAGATGCGCTCGCGATTACTACAGTTGTTTAAAACCTGACAATACCAAATTAACAGTCAATAGAGGAGTGAGGCTTAATGACCTGACGTATTATTTATAAGAGCCATGGAAAGAGCCTTAAGTAGTAGGTCTACTGGATGATTTATTTGATTTGATTTGATGATGATGAAATAATGTTTGAATCTCTACTTTTGAACGTGTTGATGACCATAAAGAATTGTTTAATTAAAATACTAAAGGAAAAGCAAGGTTTGCGAGTTGTATATTGTCAGAACAAATAACATTCTAGTAAAAGGTCCTTACTTAAAGTAGCGAAGGTCTTGTTTTTGGGGCTGAGTGTACCAACTAAAGTCGTGTTTGCTTAACATATTTGTACAACGAGCAATTGTAAGATGGAAATGTAGGAATACACAAAAATGGGGCCGCCATCGTTCTGTATTCCGGTAGGATAAAGCCGATGTTTGTTTTAGAATATTTTAAATGCGTACGTAAAAACTGACATCCTACAAATAATTTTTTGTTTGCCATAAACCCAAATTTGAATAAATAGGGTTCAAAATTCGTATTCATTTATTCAAAAATTGAGAGGTTGGTTTGGTTATTTTGTTAAACCAACATGATATTATATAAGTTTGAGAAAGATTTTAGCTATTAAATTATCTTCTTCTAACTATTTATTTATTATATTATTAACTTTTATTAACTTGGGGGTGGCCTTTGTCGAGCAGCGGACGTCTTTCGGCTGAAACGAACGAACGAACTATTTATTGTTACTTATTTGATCAATTACAGTTAGTAAGTTTCTATGTGGGTCTCTCTATAGAAGATTGATGGGGATTTCATTATAAAAGAACTCATGCCAAAGACAAACATGTTAGCCCAGCCCCGGGCGAGGTTGGGCGTGCCGCAAACTCGATTGTAACTGCAGGCGGCGAAGATAAGCTGCTTCTTTCTATTGGCACCCCTGTAGTTTTAGTTAATGGAAAATATGGTTCTTTATAAAAAAATGCACCGTAAATCACAAATGATTCGCCCCTGCTTAGCCCAGAAATCTTTGAAGAAAATAAAGGTAATATAAATCTATTTTCGGTCGGAGAAACATTGTATCGTTTCGAAAATGTTTTAAAGAAAAAATAGTATACGGCTACAAAAGTTACTGTAATCTGGATCTTTTAAATACCTAGAATGTAACATGAAAAGTATTATACTATAATGTTCAGTATGGAAACCCTCGCTTCAAGAGAGTTGTTAGTGAAACTCGAGAAAATTGATATCAAAACACGCGCAGGCTGGCGATGGAATTGATCCGCGGGCCCCTTGCGCTGCTTATGATGGCAATAATATACTCGTATACAGATTACCAACGTGTTATACATACACCCACTTGACGGGCTCGATACTGTCAACTACCTACTCTGCCACCTGCCTTTCAGGCTGGCACAGTTTGCAAATAAGTAAGTTATGTACATTAAGAAGCGGTCTAGAAGATAAAACCAGGCTTTTTACGGAACAGATTCCGGAAATAATTCGATTTTGTTCTGTTGTTACGCTTGTTGGGCTTGGTACTTAATGTACAATTTTATGAAAGCGTATTGATGTGTTACGTCGAGCCTTCTATTCGTGCAGTTTTAAATTCCGTGGCGCGCCGCCATATTCCGCACAAAGTTTGTTTGTATGCGAATTCTGTTCAAATGGAGTTAGTCGACAAAAAGCGACGGACAAACACTTTTATCTTTCACGTTTTGACGAGCTGTTCGGCGGCGAGAGACGTTTAATAAAAAAGGTAACGAACTGTGGGTTTGCTGTGTCTCTATTTCATATTAGGTAGGTACATATACTATTTAATTTTCTTACAAAGGTAAGGTAGGTATTTATTTATTTATTTATTTATCTATCGCCATTTCGAGAGACTAACTTACGCATTGTGCTAATATTGTGATAATAAGACTCTTTTCAGGAGTTTTCTTCCTGCAGTACACGTACCTACTCTACCTATGTGTAGCAGCCAAGAGGGGGCACGGGGGAGGAAGACCAATAACGCACTCTATGGCCGTAATACGCGAAAGTTTTAACGATCTTGTGATAACAGTTTACGTTTGTTTCACCCCAGAAATAAGCCGTATACTTATGTACTTTCATAAGATAACCTATCAATAGAATCATTTCAGCTAAAAATAATTTGAGACCCTTTGTGTTAAGATCTTGTATGCTAATTTAGCAAAAAATCTGTATCTTAGTAGTCAGAAGTAGTCATGTCCGAATGTCATAGTTAGCATCGGAGTTACACAAAATATTCTACCACTCCGGTTTACATTTGGGTGCTGCAAGAAACTTTGAATAAAAGCAACATGCTTTTGCAAGCAAGTTAAGCAAGTGCTGTATGCTAGCTACCCCAGTCTCTTTGAGAACTATTTCGAATAAATTCATCAACCCAGGCGCACTAGCACGGCCGCGGCAAACGGCCGAGATATTTGCGCCGCGCTGTCTCATATTCATATAAATGCCTCAGCTGGAACGCAGGAGCTCGCAATCATAGTCCAGATTCCTTCCACGTTCCAGGGGGCGAATAGTGCACTGCTCGATATTGCAACAAAGTTGAGGCTTATGTAACTGAGCCCCCCTACTCTTCCCGCGGGTGTCGTAAGAGGCGACTTAGGGACTACACATCAAACAGAGAATGGGCAGCAGCGCTCTCTGAAAAACATCAATCTTTTAAACTGCGATCTCCAACCCGCCTGCCAAGCGTGGAGATTATGGCAAAACCCTCCACTATAGTGGAGGAGGCTCATAGTCCAGCAGTGGACTGTAAAGGGCTGTTGATGATGATGATGTAACTGAGCAGCTTATGCTAACTACGAGAAAATCAATGTATAAACCATGTACTTTTTGCATAATAAATAAGAGATACACTCCGCCAGTATTCAGTATCTTCCAATATTTTTGTAATTACGTTTGTTCTGCCAATCTAAGAGGATACAGATCGTGCAGGCGTGCACAATTATTAATAAATTCAGTTAAATTAATCCACTTACTTAGGTGTGTAGTTTTCTCGAGTGATGTCTTAATAGCTCTCTCGTACACACGAGCTATTAGTCACAAAGGGGATAAATAAAGCGCTTTACGGTGACATTACAGCCACATTACAGGCCGCTCGGCAGGTCAAGTCGCGCGGCTCCATGGTAGCGCCCCGGGTTATGCCCGCTTTTATTTGTGGCGTTATGATTTAATCACTGTCTAAGAGCTTTTAGCAATAAATAGCGGCGTGAAACAATGTAATGGTCTGGAAGTGCTCTACAATATAGTGATTGTTGCTATAAACTAACAATAGGTAATTCTAGATCATGATTGAGTAATATAAGTTACTAGGTAATGACCTATACTCCTTAATTTGTAACATAATTAAAATTATGTCCTCATCATCATCATCATCATTTCAGCCACAGGACGTCCACTGCTGAACATAGGCCTCCCCCAATGACTTCCACATCGCACGGTTGGTAGCGGCCTGCATCCAGCGCCTTCCTGCTACCTTTATCAGGTCGTCGGTCCACCTTGTACCCACAAGGTGTCCCACAAGTGTCAAGGACGTCCCACGCTGCGTTTTCCGGTACGCGGCCTCCATTCCAGAACCTTGCTGCCCCATCGGCCGTCAGTTCTGCGTACTATGTGCTCTGCGGATAAAATTATGTATTAAAGGATATTAGGTATATTTTAAACTAGGGTTTCTGATTTCTCGACTTATTTTTTTTCTCGAGTTTCGAGAATTCTCGAGGCCAAAGTCTCGAGTTTTCTCGGGTCTCGAGTCTTTTAATGAAAACTGCTGAAATCGGTTGAAATTTAATAAAAACACGGGGTTTTTTAATCTAATTACCTACTTTTATGCACAACAATCAATATTAGAATTTAGTACCACTTATTTTGGTAAGGAAACAAACAAAAAATAAAATTTTCTTTCATATGTAATATTTACTAATAATCATAACAAAAGTCATTAAGTCGTGTGTACTTTAAGAATAAATAACAATAAAAATCTGGAGCTACAAATGAATCACTTGTTTTCTAAAGAACACAAGTCCCAATAGCAAAATTACGATAACTAGTTTTTTTTATGAACAAAAAAAAACTTTAATAAATTTTTAAATTTGTCACAGATAACGACTTGAATAAACTTTACGAGGAGGCACGAGTACCTAACCTAACGTCTGTTAGGTAAGGTAACTGTCTAGTTCACAAATTTTTCAGTCTTTAAATCAGTCAGAGTTAAACATACAAATATAAATAAAATAAAAAATCATATTTATTTCTCTCACATACAAAAAATTACATTCTTACAATGAGTATTACATATTTGAGGCATCTTGTGTGTGAGAGACTGGTGCCTGATATAGTAATATCATAACATCATAACTAATATCATACTCGTTGGTGAACATTATTACTTAGTTTCGATTGAGATCATTACTTGCAAATCAAATCAGTTAAAAAAGGAAAGACTAGGCCAGTCTAAAAGCAACGTTAACCTATTAAATCATTAAAAACTTACTTTTGTCTAAGAAAATAGGCATTCCAGAATATTAAAGCTTCAAAATCGAAACTCGAGAATTCTCGAGCTCCGGTAATTTTTTCTCGTCTCGAATGAAGCCAAATTTCTCGAGTTTTCTTGAGTTCAAGAAAGCTCGAGCAGAAACCCTAATTTTAAACACACTATTTCGTAGTGACTCTACTAGCCTCATAAATAATACGCCTACTTCTTCGTGTATTTATAATACATAACATATAACAACAGTATTAATTACAGTAATAGGACAGGATTGCATTATGCAGTGGCTTTTACGCCAGTAGTTTAGTGACGGCATGCCACGTCAAACCGCAGCAAATGGCTGCAAGGAAGCGCTTGCGAATCCCGAGTCGGCGGGAACCGGGCACAGCCTTGCTTCCTTCTCAGACTCCAATTACACGCGGAGACAGGCCCGGTGCTCTCCCGGCTTGGGTACCTACTAACTAAGTTAACATACCTAGCAACTTAGATTATCTAAATTACTTCGTCGCCACTGCGAGCTTCGTAATTCTATCTCAAAGAGAATATCCTTGAGAAGAGGGGGTTAGGGGATGAAGAGAACATACATTATAGAGGGTAGGTTGTTGTAATAATGTTCCTACATTTTCACATTTGTCTTTGGCTGAGTTGCACCACCTAACTTTGACGATGACGATAACTAGTGTTTTTTTTTGGTGGAGTTTGACAGATTTTTGACGTTTGTCAAAGTTAAAGTAGGATGGTGCAACCCAGCCTTAATGTTTTATCATACCATTCAATTAGCCTTTCTGAAAAGCTTTATTTCAGCAAACGTAAAACTACGCACACTATTCAGTCAGTGGAATATCCAAATTAACAATTATTTAGGACGGGTGAGGGCGGATCCGCTGCGTAATTATACCTACGTTACGTAGATTTTAACGGCTTGTATTACATGATTGCAAGTAGTTTCTTCCCAAGCTCTAACGGCCTGCGGCAAGACACAGGGCCCATAGACTCCGCAAGGGGAGGCGATCTGATAGCGAGAACATCTGCCCGGATATTGGCCGCGGAACGGACGCGAATTATACTGTGGCGTACGTCGACAACGGTATACTTTGTATACAGTATACTAAGGTAGGTAAAACGATACATTACCTACACAACGGTTATAATTATCTGATTTACGGGTTGTATTATTTAGAAAAGGACTTGATCGAAGCGAAGGAAAAAAGAAAGCTTAATAGTGCCTAGGGCCAGTTTCTGAATTGAGATTTTTGGCTTGAACTTTCATATTAAATTCATGAACCGGACTTTAGGGCATTAGATCCCAAAAAGAAAATTAAGTAGGTACCTACCTACATAAGTTTATTTTTGTGTGTTTTTGCCATAAACAAACTGAAGGGGAATTGGAATGTGATACGGTTAATTTTGATGTATGGAATAACTGTGGGTTACGAAAAAGATGACTAAAGAGTAAACGGTCATATGAAGTCCACTCATACTACACAAACTACTTCGGACGGGTAAGTTTAGTTTACTGTAGTGGGTGGGCTTAAAGAACAAAACGGTCATACTGCAAGACTTACACATACAATAGTTGTTTCAATTTTTATTTTATATTCATATAATAAAGTACCCACTGCCACAGCATCTGTGTTCTCATTGTAACGATCAATATGCTCATTGATATGTATGTGATAAATAAACGCATTCAGAGCATCAGTGAGTCGCATCATTGCGGCGCGGCGCGCAGCTATGTGCGGGATGAATTATGTATAGTCACGAGCTCGTAAAACGTCCCAAAGCTTAAAACAAATATTGCAAGTTTAATGCTACTACAAGATTCCATATCAAACGCCTATGGAAGTTTTTACACTAATGGTAGAGTTAATGGATTCTTTGTCTTCTATCTTGTAGGCGTACAGTCATTACAGTTATAGCTTACAGTACAGTACAGTTCATTGTGCTTTCTAAAGCGCAGGTCAACAAGCTTCTATCGGAGATGTTATGTAAATTAAAATTAATTAAAGCCGATTGAAACGTTTAAAAGTCAAACAAGAAGTTGAACTTACTTCAAATAACTCAGTATACTTCCACTGACAGATATGATTGCAAAACTTTCAGTATTATTTTCAAAATCTTAATCAACCATGATGCCATAGACACTCTGAATATACAAAATTTTCCAAGTACTTACCTACCTACTGCCGAACTTTTTAGGTAAAGATAAACTTTTGTCTTTAATGACCTCTTAAAGTGTCATGTTTCAAGATCCAACTACAGCACCACAAAAACCTAGCGGTCGACTTAAAAATTGTAGGCACGCAGCGGCTGTCATATCGGATGGCCATTTACGAGAAATACCCATTAAAATTGTATCAAATTTCATTAGTCGGGAAAAAGTCCGCTCTCGACTGCTTTGGGGCTCTTACATTTAGTTGCGTGATACTATTTTGTGCTGTATTTGTGAGTCCATAAGGGTGTAGCGTGTGTTGGCTGTTTAGGGTTGTCAGTGGGATGTCAAGAATGTACTAATGGAGATAATGCACGAGGCGCGACGCAACCGCTCGGTTCCGAAAACGTTCGACGTGCGTGCGCTCCGCCCCGCTTCAGACCCGATCCCCGATTCCCAGCCCAGGGTTGCCATTAGGTGATAAAATTCATCAATAGATACTTAAACTTCAAACTCACATACACGAGGAATTCTAAATCTAGTAATTATTCAAGAAATACATGTAAATGTCACCACTACTATACTTGAGATAGGTTAAACTTATTTACGCTATACATAGGTACCCTATAATATGGACTTTTTTATTTGTGCGTACAAAACAAATCAAGGCCCAGTGATCATGGCATAATCAATATTTTACAAATAATCTTAGCCACTAACATAAATACTGCGGGCTATGTCAACCCTGGCTCTTCAGACATGCGACGTGGCGAGGAGTGTTAATCTCCGGAGAATATAAACGAGCTGCGACGTCACTCCGCGCATACGCATCTCGAAGGCAGGCACCTGACGTTAGCACACAGGCGCTAACCGGCAGGCACGTCCGGGAACAAAAACAGATAAAGTTCATAGCCTTAGAGTCGTGATAATTCAGAGCCATTGAAAGAACGATAAGGGCCTTCCACGTTTCACGTTTTCATGCAAAATAAAAAATGCCACGAATGCTAACAATACTTCTAGAGTCAAGGTAAGCGATCATAATTACACTAAACTCTGTATTTGGTTATGTTTTTTGCGGCACATGACGGTCACTACCTCAATCAATGAAATATTTACCTACATGGCGCACAGGCGCCCGTCCCCGACTTGGATTGAGTGTCCACAAAAACTGGAATGCCGACTCATCCGGATGAGTGATCGCCACTCACAGACAATAGGATTCTCGAGAGCATGTTATTGCAACAATTTCTACGAATAGAAATTAAATTATGAACTCGACATAGCGGTGGCGATTATTATCAAGTATTTCCAAATGATCCAGACGTTATAAATAAGAGACAGAATGCGAGACGTAAATATTTTTTGCCATAAACAAATATCTTTGGCACGAGCATACTTGTTCTAAATATTTGGAATATCTGCGTGAACTAAACACACATACATAAACAGAATGGGTCTACTTAGTTACTTTACATTTAGTTAGTGGATTTTCGCCAGACTATGCTTAAAGTTGCCAATAACTAATGATCTATGAAATAATTTTGACTGTATAAAAAGGGTTTAACTTGCTTGTTCAATAAGAAAATAGTCACAAAATGAAATAACAATTTAAAAACCGTTTTAATGATGTGAAATGATTGTAAAGGTATACGAAGATCGTACATTATTTAATTTGATCTCTTTTTTTGACAGACAAACGAATACTTGATCTGCATAATATTATACTATACGCAACCTGTCACAGTACTCATTATTATACTATGGTGTCACACGCTAGTATCTATGTCACTCACGCCATACTACGACCAGGGCCGGATTAACCATCTCGGGGCCCCTAGGCACAGCTCGTTTCGGGCCCCCCTTTTTTTGTCGCGGAGGAAATGCTTTGCGCACCATCAGCACTCCCGGGGGACAGGATGGTGTGTTGGATCCCGGCACCCGAAAAGGGCGCTGCTCCGTCCTGAAAAGGACGGGGAATACCCACTAAAACCTCCGCGGCGTTCCGTCATCGCCCAAATGGGGGTGTCGCGAGTATCCGGCCGTAGCCTTAGACTTCCACGACACCTCCGGCGACAGCTCACCTATACGGCGGACCCTACACGCCCCCCTTGTGGGAGTCCGACGGGAATGGCCCGAAATGCCAAGCCGTTCCCGTCAGACGGAGGTGACAAGGGTGCCCTCGCACCCCCGGCCTACTGGCCGCCACCTGGGGGAGAGTAAAACGGTCGTACCGAACCGCCTTCTCCACCCCCTTTTCCGCCTGCGGAGCGATGACGTGAAGGAAGACCTCTTCGCAAAAGGAGGCGACCGCCTTCCAGCATCCTTCAATTCCCAGCATGGCGTTGACCAGGCTCGTAAGCGAAAGGTCCCGGCCCACGACCGCAGTGAGGACACGGCGCTGCTCCTCCCAGCCTATGGGACCGCGAGGGTGTGCTGCACCGTGTCATCCGCTGCGCGCCGCATTTGTGGCACAGCGGGGATTCCTCTCGCTCGATCCTATGCAGGTACGAACCGAAGCAGCCATGCCCGGTCAGCACCTGCGCCAGACGTGAGGAACCCGTGCGGTCGTTTCAACCATTGGTTCATAACAGGACCAAAGTCATGTCTTCCTTCCTCCTTCCCCGGGGCCGGGCGCTTTCCACGCGCCTTCTGCTCTGCCATCCAGTGATAGATGACAGACAAGACCCCAGCTTCTAGCTCCCAAGGAGGAGTACCAGCGAGGACGCATGCCGCAGCGTGTTCTACCGTGCGCTAGGTCCTTGCGACTTTCTGGGCTATGGCCCTTCTGCGCAGGTCCCAGCGCAGAAGGGCATCATTCTCCCTCTTGTTGAGTGCGTCCGCCCAGATTGGGCATACAGCGCCATGCTCCTCAGAACGCCGGCATAAAGTCGACGACACCTCGTTTGTGGCACTCCCAAATTCAGGAGGAGCCATCTCAGTGCGCCGGCTGCCTTGAGGAGGCGTGGCGCTAGCCCGTTGAAGTGCGGGCTAAAATGCCACCTCCCGTCAAGCGTGAGGCCCAGATATTTAATCTGGCCTTTGACGTAAATCCTAACGTCCTCAACCACAATGTGGGCGTCGGGAGGGGCGCGCTGGCGAGGCCCCGGAAAGAAGAGGGCCTCAGTCTTCTCCAGCGCGACTTTCAGGCCGTGGCATTCTGCAAGCGACTACTTAATGTGCCGCCCGCCGACGCCAGCCGTGCCGCGGCCCCAAACGTCTTTCCCGGGCAGTGACCAGAGAGTGTCATTCGCATATGACACTCATGCCCGCGAGAAGGACGCCCCGGACGAGCCAGTTGAAGCCTAGGTTCCACAAGAATGGACCGAGCACCGAACCCTGCGGAACCCCGCAGGCTACACCGCGCCGTTTGAGCTGGCCGTCTCCGTTAACATACAGGACTTCGCGGTCCCGTAAGTAATCGGCCAGCAGCGCTCAAAGGTACTGAGGCACTCTGTGATGTTGAAGTGCCTCGAGTATGGTGGAATGAGGGATGGTATTGAAAGCGTTGGCTAATATCGAATGATACAGCCAACACACCCTCACCTCTCTCCCTAGCCTCCGCAGTGAGACTTTTTAGCCTATCATGTAAACTAAAGCAGTAATGCCAACGTTACGAAAATTAATTAGGTTCCACAATATCGAAATATGACGATTGAATGTGTAAACCAAAATAAGGCGAAGTTTTGAGGTGGTTTGAGTTTTGTTGCATAAAAATAATCTTTAATTTTTTTTTTTTCATTTTTTAATCGGGAGTGCTGGGCCCCTGGTCATAGTGGGCCCCTAGGCACTGGCCTAAAGTGCCTTATGGATAATACGGCACTGACTACGACAACTCTTGGTTGACATGGGCGCGGCGAGCAGGCCGAGTGGACTCTCCCGCACTACTTGCTAAAAGCATTTTTTCTCGCATGTTTGCGCAGCATGTCGCCCAGGGATGGCACTTCGAATGGCGTTTATCCTGCTGTCTTTATGACACTTTTAAACAGACATCTCCATACTTGTTCTACGCTCGTAGGTGGAGTAAGTAGGTAAGTATATCTGATAGACGTTATATTATTTCATTCAGACTTAGATGGAAGTTTTGAAAATATGTAATAGTTTCCCTGAGTTTTTTGTGCGCAAAGGTATTGGAATTTTCGTTCTTGGTACCGGGTCTTTGAAATCAGCTTGGAAATGATTCTGATGATAGTTCCCGAAGTAAAGCAGCCCTAGAGCCGCTGGCCCGCTAACTGGCCGCGCTTCTGCCAGCGGACGCCAACTGCGCTAACTGCCCGCGCACACTCGCAAACAACTCCTAACTAAAGCCTTGTGTTCTACTTTTTTTGAAGCGTTAATCCTTTTTGCATATTATTATGGTAGGTAATAATAATATGTTCTTACTCGTACATGTCGTTGTTGCTCAAGTTGTTGCTATTCACATAAAAACTGTATAATGTGATGTGATTGTTTAGAATGTAATAAAAATATACCTTTTATTTGTGATATAATATAAGTAGAGAAAACTTCATTATTTTATCTAACTTCTTTGCTATATGCGTACATATTCTTACGTCTTTAAGTTCACATAAAAGCTTACTTCTAAAATAGTCTTTTATTTACCATCCACATCTTAAATTTCCTCCCAGTGTCGATATTTTACTTGGTACAGCTGCGCTGCGACTAGTCGCGGCCTACGGCGCTCCTTATCTCACGATATACGGCGCCCGCTCGCCCACGGCCCACGCCCCACGCGTGGCCGTCGACTCTAGCGAGTGAGGAGACCAGATCGTGGGATTTTCTTGGGATTGTACATACATGTAACAAACACCCTCCTCGTGGGCTGATAGTCCACAGCTCCGTTAGTTAGAGTACACCCGAGCTAGCATGATTACCTAATACCTTTCGAATTCGAAGTAAATATCTCACATTGTTTTATTCGTACATTACTAAATTCATGGTAGATATTTAGGTCTCTACATCAATAATTTTCGCTTAGATCATTAAAGGCCATCTTCTACTCGTTCTAGAAACGTATTTTGAATGCACTTATTTATTCAGATGTTTTGCGTCCTGTATCTCTAAGCCACTTGTCCACCCTACCCTCTGGATTTATTCTGGTGTAGAGGAACTCATCTCCGCGACTCCCGCAGCCCGCGCTCTGACGCTATCGCGGCGCGACGCTCGGCGCTTCCTACACGCCTAGCATTGCCTAAATTAATGCTGAGTTGTACCATCTTATTTCAACTTTAACAAACGTCAAAAATCTGTCAAACTCTACATAGATAAAACATCGGTCATTGTTTGTAAATTGGTGCAACTTAGCTTAAGTGTTGGGTACAAAGTAGTAACTCAGAAGTAACTCACGTTTTATAACAAAGTTTTATAATATTAAACAAATTCATTTAAAAAAAACTCTGATATAATGTAACAAACTAATCTTTAAAAACAATAATCTAGCGCACCCATAGGCCTCGTATGCGATGTTATAAATATTGTTTTATTTTATTTATGAACATTTTGCTATATCGAGGTACTCGTAGTTAGGTAATTTATTTTTATATTATTAATGTAGTTTCCGTAAAACACGATACCATTCATTATAATAATGTGCTTTTTACGTATCTCTACCTAAGATTTTTTTGTATATCATTGTAGTGTGTGATCGTGATGTTATTAAACGTGGTTATTAATAATAAATTACGAAGTAGGTCTTGCTATACCGGTGTTTATAAGGCCATTCGGAATAATATAAGCACCTCAATAAGTAACCGCATTTTTACAGTTCTCATTTGGTTTTTATTCACACTCATTAACATCATACAACGGACGTTAATCTAAAATGCATAATTTATAGCAGAGCTGAATTATATCATATTACAAAGTGAAATCACGAATTAATTACAATAAAACATGGCGGATCAAAGCGCGGGCGCGCGCAGGCCGCGTCCACACCGACCGCTGCGTATATTGCCGATACAATCATAATATCCATTCCATCCTTTACTAACCCATATGGGTACAATATCAGGATATAATCGGATTTAGGATTTAATAAAAAAAATGTCTTTAGCTAAAGACTCTACATTTGCCAATCTACTGAAAATCTCATGTTATCTACATTTAAAGAAGATACGAAAGTAACTTGCTACAACTTATTGGTAAGTTCCCGGCGAGAGTATTAAATGGCAATTTCTGCTAGGATGATCGAATCCAAAGATACAGATGACTGGGCTCACTAACGACTCAACATTACAAGTTCTGAACGCACAAACTTGATCTTTGATAACAAGGGCTTGATCTGAAATAAAAATAACAACATAACCAAATAATACTAAATATCCAGAGCTTCGATATTTTGAACTTAGTAAAATTGCGTTGGAAATTGAAAACATTTTAAATAAACGAAGTGGAAATGAGTGTAGAGCCAGCTTTAGTTGCGGCGATCCGATTAGTCCAACACGCGGAAAATATCAATGTAGTCATTAACCGGCCGCGACGGCCACGAATTATTGACGAGGCATTACGGCCAATACGCCGCAGCTATACGCAAATGGATCATACAATTAATAATCTTATGTTCTAAAAGCCGCCAAAGGTATATTTAGCATGGAAATTGTTCCTACCTAGAGTAAACACGAAACCCGAGCATTTGTTGAAAACGTATTAATTTAGTTTTGTGTTTTAATTATATCTTCTTGGAATTTATTAAGCTTCGTAAATTCAATTACTGGAATATAATAGTAGCGCACTAGCGCTCTATTCGCTCTTTCAATTTGCAGCACTACCTATTCATAAATAATCTGCCAGGGATTGAGTAGAAATATACAAATAAATTGATACATGTTGTCCAGAAGTGTATTTCTTGGTTGATAAAACGACAGTTTTGTATTGTAATGACTCATGAGATACAAAATATAATCACATAAATCGATCAATCGAGAAAATCGAATCCATCTGAATCGAGAGAGCCTATATTATGCGTTCCTATATCTACTTCCATTGCATAACAGTATCGAAATAACGTCTCCAATAAAAGGATGCCGACACTTGAGTCGCACAAAGGCTACAGCAGGGTCCTTTGAAATCAGCAGTGAATGGGCGTTCTGGCTAGGGTTGCCAACCGTACTATAATATATAGTATTGTACTATATTTCGGGTCTGCGTACTATATACTGTTGAAAAAATATATAGTACGCAAAAATACTATATTTTCAACACCGACAAATCTAACAAACAAATCCTTCATTTAAAAAAAATAAGAACGCGCCTTTAAAGTAAATAAATAAATAAATCTTTGGACAATTTCACACAGCGCCAGCTAGCCCCAAAGTAAGCAACTTTAATGCTTGTGTTATGGGTGCTAGCTTAACGGATATACTACTTATATACTTTTTTTTTTAAATACATAAATATTATACATAGTCACACCCAGACCCGTCACAGAAATTAAAATTCATCATTTCAATTTCTGCCCGGCCGGGAATCGAACCCGGGACCTCTCGGCATAGTAGTCCGTTCTGAACCACTACACCAAACGGCCGACAACGTAAGTAACTTTTAACTGTTAAGATGGCTAAGTCATATAACCTATTGCGCACGTACCATTTCCTTTGATGAAGTCCGTAAACATACCCGATCCGATAGGCGATAGCGTGTATCCGAACGCTTGCGTAACGAACTTCATCATTTCAGCCATAGGACGTCCACTGCTGAACATAGGCCTCCCCCAATGCTTTCCATGTTGATCGATTGGTAGCGGCCTGCGTCCAGAGCAGGGATGCTACCTTTACGATGTCGTCGGTCCACCTTGTAGGTGGACATCCCACGCTGCGTTTTCCGGTACGCGGCCTCCATTCCAGAACCTTTCCGCCCCATCGCACGTAACGAACTGGTCAATGTCAAATTGACAACGTAAATTTTAACGTCAAACGATATTTTGGTCTGCTTTATTTATCGGCAGAATCATTTTCAACTAGATGTTGCTATTTCTTTTGAAAAGTTGAAATCTTATATAAATTAGGTATGGAAAGTGGTAGTGATAACGAAAGTGCGTCAAATTCTATTGCGCCGCTAACGCCGATTAAAAGACGAAAAATACCAAAAAGACTCCAAATAAAATAAACCGGAGTGGGAAAGAGAGTATGACTAGATTACTAAAGATCCCCAAAATATACAGTGTGAGTCACGATAAAGTGCACATATGAAAATATGTGAAACTATTTTTTTCGAGAAAAAAGAGGTCAAAAATTTTTGAGATTTTTTTTAAATTTTTTATATAATTTTTTTTCTTCCAATTACTTTTCGTAAAGAAAACGTAATAACTTTTAAACTAAGAGGTATATCCTGATAAAATAAAACAATAATAATGCTAAATAACAGGCGATACTAATACATAAAATACCCAGAAAATGCCAACAAATAATAAAAAATTGAACTTTTTGAAAAAAAATCTGCTTTTAAATTCGTGTTTTTTTTGTTATTTGATCAATTTCTCCAAAAAATGCCCCTATAACAGGTGGTTTTTATTGCTTTGTATTATTCTCTATCGTATTACTTTTGTAAAACTAAAAATTGCATGTCGCTATCCTTATCACAACATATTATGTCAGTTTTAAAATCGGCGCTAGAACAACATAAAAAAGATATTTCTTTTGGTTACAAAACAAAAAAAATGTTGCAATCATTAGAAGCAAAATCCCCCCCACAGAAAGTTATGGAATGCAAAAGATTTTTTTGCTATTTCTTGATAAATGTTTAGACTATCTTAATAAATGGTTTTGATTTCAGTGAAAGCAATTGGTTATTTAAAATCCAAAAATTAAATTTAAAAAAGGAGGTTTTATTTAATGACTGTGAGACAATATTAGAAGTTCTAAATTTACAAGAAAAATTGAGTATCAAAATGGACGACCTATACTCTGAAATAACGTTAATGAATGAAATCTTTGCCAAATTAAAAGACTGTAGTGACTTTACTGACAAAACTACAGGCCAAAAATGGCAGCATATTTTAAAAAATACTGAAAATGACTTACCAAATTTATTTGAAGTAATTTCATTCCTGCTCTCTATTCCCGCCACTTCGGCATTTACAGAAAGGATATTTTCGGTTAAGAATTCGAAGTGGCGAGAAGAAAGAAATAGAAGTAGTGTATCATGAATAAAAAATGAGCTTTTGATTTATATTATTAATTTAAAAATTGAATGTGACAAAGCATATTACACTTTTATTTTAAACAAAAAACTGTTACACAGCGCAAGAACTGCAAAAAAATATAGTTTTTATAAAAATAAATAATTAAAAAATGTATATTTGTCTATTTTTTTTTGTTTTTCCCATAAAATACTATATTTTTTTTAAATGTACTATATTTTTTTACACCTTATTTTGGAAAATACTATATTTCGCTGATGAAATGTTGGCAACCCTAGTTCTGGCCAGCGCTCCAGTTGACGCATTGTCCCTTTCTGGTGCAATGGGGTCAGACGTGAGCGCGGTCTTTGAGTGAAGCTATATGTATTCAGATTTATATTCAATAATTTCTTTAAAGTTTCCTAATAGCTGATATTTATGAAAGCTTTGGTAAATGTAATTATAAAAGATAACTAAACTGAATAAAGCCTATAAATAAGATTTTGTTGCGAAGAACTCTAATCTGAGAAATTATTTCAGTCACTAAAAACCTTCCCAAGAAACTTACACTTAAGTCCTGGTGAAGGTCGCGGGAAGTACCCGGATGCTGGCAGCGCAGGACCGGTTGCTGTGGAAATCCTTAGTGGAATCCGTTGTCCAGCAGTGGACGTTCTTTGGCTGAAACGACCATACAGAGATTTTGCTCGATATACATACTCGCATTATCACTATTGCATTAGTATCAATACTATCAATAGATGCGATCGAATTAGAAGTAGGTATCAGTATTTTACAAAATCCAACAAAAAGGTATTTAAGACCCATAATTTGCTCACATAAAAACTAGAGGTTTTCGAAGCGAATGGTTGCAGCCGAGTCAATATGATAATTGCACGGCGCATCGCGTGCGCAGCGGCCGCGGGCGGACACCATCTGGATTAGGGCTTCCATTATGCTAAACGCTTTGTTTTCAGATACTAACAAAAATATCCGTGTGCTTTAAGTATACTTAAATCTTTAGAGTAAGTTTAAAAAAATAGTAAACCGACGCTATCCAGTATAGCATTGAGAGGTGAGACTCGCCTTGTAAATCTACTTCTGTCCATATGAAAGAAGTAGGTAGGTAGGTAACGTCTTTCGCGTACATTTCGAACACTATTCGACTTTATCCAACGAGAAGTCGTGCTACGAAAATAAACCGACCTTAATGTCAAGTGGAGAGGATTTAAGGCCTTTATCCACTTCGCCGCTAACCTTGCCGCTATCCAATTGTATTAAGTCCGGCAATCGGACAGTTTGGACTGCAGCCCAGCCCTGGCGGACAGCGCGCCTAATGCTAATTACCCCTAAGCTGTCGGCTCGGACTAAGCCGCGCGACGCCTTCGAGCGAGTAAGCTGATCAACATTTACGTTGAGCATCGATCGATCTTGATACGACAGCATAATCTGTGGCCCGCGGCAGACGAATGTTTAATAACTTCATTATAAAAATGCTAAGCAACTTTTTATCGTATCAAAATCGGCCTAGACTTCAACCACTTTGCATTCGACATTATAATGACATTCCAACGACTTACGGCTTCTCAAAGTCCACGCCATGTTCCTCCGTCAGTAATTGATTGGGACAAGTCAAATTACAAGGCGTTACGAGTATGCTGTCGAATCTATGATACGATTTAGTTATATTGGCAAAAAATGTGCACCCTGATTTATACAGCACAATATTGGGATGAGAAAAAATAATTAGAATGAGTTGTTGTAACTAAGTGAAGCTTATGCATAACGCGGGCTTATTGCTTTATTTATACAGCAAATACACAAAAAGGCGAGATAACAAAAAAGCGTGTCAGTAACCCGTCGCTCCACTATATCTTATCTACAAGCAGCGTTTATTAAAACATGCACATCACTTCCATGTCAAAGGTATATTGCACTCTTATATTAAAATCATGAAAATTCACATATACGTTCACGACGAATACACCCGGTCTCATACAGCTTGTTTAAACATTGCCAACTGCTGTTGCTGCTACCTAGGAATCTCGCAACACTGTTGATAAAATGTTTTTTTTTTTCAGTATTACTCTTTTGGCGTTCTGTTTTATGGTGATTAAGAATAATAGGATGCATGGAATAAATAAAGAATCAAAATTTGCCCTTTAAATGTCCAGTCCTTGCCTTGTAACTCCACCTACTGACAAGGCCTCTATTATGGAAATGAAATGCGAGGATAATAGTTACTTATCATGCAAAAAGCAATAATTTGCGACGTAACCATCCGAAAAGGTCGGAGTATGACGACATCTCCGACGTCTATCGACCGTGCCATAACCTACAATATCAAAAGCGGGCCAAGTCCTTAATGCAATTGTCGCTACGCCCATTTGGCGTTCAGACAGCATCCTTAATCATATCTAATCCAATTTAATGATCCGATGGTGGAAAGGCGCAGTAAGGGTTCGGACAAACCAACGCGATCACACCGCGATCAGCCGGTGTGCAGCCATGGCGATCAGACCTAAATGCATTGATCGCCATCGCTGCACGCCGGTTGATCGCGTTGGTTTGGCCGAACCTTTAGTGCACAGAAATACGATGTTTGGGAGTGTTAGGTAGGAGGCGTTCTTAATCCCATCCCAACTAATATTATAAATGCGAAAGTAACTCTGTCTGTCTGTCTGTCTGTCTGTCTGTTACGCTTTCCCGCTTAAACCTCGCAACCGATTTTGATGAAATTTGGCATAGAGATAGTTTGAGTCCCGAGAAAGAACATAGGATAGTTTTTATCCCGGTTTTTGAAACAGGGACGCGCGCGATAAAGTTTTTCTGTGACAGATAAAATTCCACGCGGGCGAAGCCGCGGGCGGAAAGCTAGTATACTATAGTATCTTACTTCGAGTTGTTTTAACTGATGCACATTAATTTATATCAATCGAATATCAATTAATTTTGTCTAGATCAAAGTTCTATTCCGCCACAGCCACGCTCTGTGCGCGGCAGACAGAGCGTTCAGGGCTGCGCCAAATCTGTCACATCGATACGTGTCGGCGGCTTGGCGTTCAAATATGTCAATATGGATAAGGTCAACAGTGCAACGGCACTTATCTAATCCAGCAGCTTATCTTTATCCATATGTAGTCTTGTTTATTCATAAGTTTGCTCTACATTAAAAAAATATCGTAGTGCTACAATTTTTATGCTTTTAACATCAAAATAAAAATAATCATTTAACTGTGAACCACGGTGCCCTTTAGTAACCTTTAAAACACAGGTTTGTAGCGTTCAATTTGCCTACTTGGCCGCTTCTTGCTCCGCCGAGCATTGGCCCGATGTCTGCTTAACTCACTGACTTTTAGATCTCAGATAATAATATGCAATATCAATATCCAGCTCGCTGATTTGTGATTCAGATGTAGTTGCGCTCGGCGGAGCAACGCTCGATGCGACCCGCGCGACCCCGGGCCCACATCCTACAAAGCTTCATACTCTTAACCTATTGTATCGTGCATTGGCTTTTTAACTTGTTACTACATATTACCAGTTGTTGTTATTGAAAGTATTTCTTGTTCTGTGTTTTCGTTTCAGTGTCGTTATCAATTTCAAAAGAGTAATAAAAGACGTGCACGATGTTAAATACAGAATCCGTTATGTTTTCAAGGTAAGCAGTGCTTAATATTTTAATAGTAAACATTAAAAGGGATCTTACAAAAAATTAAACAAGAGCTTTTTTAATAATGACAAATCCATCCATCTTTCTTCTTAATCTGACTAAATTTAGAAGCAAAGACTACCTTGAACAGTTAATTAGAATCTTATAAAGATACTTTAAGATTTATGGTTTTAAGAGGCCTATTACCTTCAGCTCTACTCAAAGTAAATAAGCTTAGGTATATTTAAAAAGTTCTTTCACTTTAATATGAAACATATACAAACTGTAGGTAATCATGCATAGCATTTTCTGAGAAATGTATGTTTAAGCCTGTAAAAGGGAGTGCGATCGAGTTACCACTACCAATAGAGCGAGGGCAACGCTCGCGCGGGTTCGAGTGCCGACCCGGGCGACCCCGCGCGCTGAAATTCGTTCCGAGCGATATTATACTCCCAACCGACGCCGGCTCCATCGATATTTCCCTTTAATAACCAAGCTATCAATTGGAAACTATATTTCAGTATTACAGGGCCAACGTTCCACTGAAATAATCATGAAATAGCGTACAGGGTGTTTGTTTTACCATATTGAACGAAAAGCTCGTTCTATTTGCATTTAGTTCCAGTAAAAGTAAACATACTCTTACTAATTGGTAACAGTCGCTTCTGCATGTGGACTACATCTCGCTAAATATATAGATTCTGCGCCTCAGTTTGTATTGCAACTCTATCCTTGTAATATATTTTCAATTAAAGATGTTATTGTATCTATTGCCTTTTATACGAGTACGTAGCGTTCGTAGACGTAACGGAATTTCGGTTTCAAATGAAAATCATTGAGATTGTTCAAAATTTGGCGTGTACCAATTCGAACCAATGAACAGACTTTAGAAAATGTAATGGCTATCGTTGTTTTATTTTTATCAACTTCCTCAATCAAGATTGAGATTTCATACAACAATTTTATGCAAATAAACAGGAAATAGCGGGCGAATAGCCGATAGATCACACGCAAATCGATGATTGAATACTTGCATGTTTCATTACCAGGCTAATTACACACACGTCAGTCAATTTCCCCGATTGCACCTGATTGATTGGTGCAATAAATACTCAATATGTACAAATCCTAACAGAAATTACTTTGATTTACCACTTCAGCATCCGACAAATAAAAAGCAAAAAAATTATTTAAACAATCACACCAATTAACGATTTCAGAGTTTGCGCGAGCACCGGCATTTAAGCTAAACTAACCCTGCAGCTCTCATCCAGTTCTGATAATTTAAGCTATTTAGCAACTTTTTTTTTAAATCAATGACCTTTCGGCTGTATTTCTGATACCACAGCCGAATCGAGACCAGTTAAAAAGACAAATAACAAAAATATGTACTTTTCTACATCATCATCATATCACTCTTCTACATAAAACGAGCAAAAATCAAAAAAGAGCAAATACAGAGCGCGAAAGCTCTGAACAGCTGGCCACTCAAGATTCCTTAGATTACCAACAATATTGTCTGAATAACTTTTTATCCTGAATCTCGGGTATGTTTTAGGCGACGACATCAATCTGGAGCCCGCGGGAGCACGCCTGAAGGATACGGCGGGCTTGAAGGAGGACATCATATTTTATTTTCTTCAATCTCCAGCATTCAATTTAGTGACATCCACCGTTGTTCGAACCCACGACAGTAAAATGACGAGATATATGGATAGTGAGATTTACAAAATTTACTTCCTATTTGTATTTATACATAGTATGGTTTAACGTTATAACAAATTCGCGTGACCAACTGAAACAGTAACAAAAAATGAAACAGTAAAGAATTACTTTTATGATTTGACTTACTCGTGTTACCTAGAAATAGTGTTACATATTAGGTACCTGTTTCGCTAATAGAATTTATGTATAGGAGAGGAATCTAGACAAAATAGAGAAAAAGGATTGTGCCACACACAGTTGCATTTGAGTCTTATATGTAGAGTAGGTGGTACCTAACCTACTACAATCAACGAATGAATAAAATATTATGAAACATTTATTTCAAGACGCAATGACGCAGAGGCGCGATAAATCGCCTTGAGCAAGAAGTGCCAGGTTTGATTTCCGGCCGTTTTAATATAGGAAATTAACTTTGCAGCGTGGCGCTGCAAGCCTCCGGCATAAATCCGTCGACTGGGACCTCGCAACACCTAGATCTACTTACTTCTATTAATTTGTTTTTAATGTGGCGTGTGTGAACTACATTATTACTATGAATTGTTTTTAATTTTATTTTTACAATTTAATCTTTCCATAATCGAATAACATTATACCTAATTGCGAGGTGTAACTTAGTCCCTCGATGCGGAGGTCTTGAGAGCGATCCCATAATAGAGTGGTGATAATTAAGTGAGGCAGTTCCCAGATGGGATTCAGTTAGCAGATTTATGTCAACATTACTCGTGCTATAAATAGTGATTTTGCTTAAACCAAATACATAACCGTAAGGTTAGTTATACCTTTTATCAATCTTCTTGTGTTTCTCTGAAAAACATTAACTGAATGGTGTAAATTAATTAAAAGTGTAGAGTGGCGTGATTATTTATAAAACGAACTAAATAAAAAATATAAATAGATCAAATGCGTGCCGAATATTCGTGGCATCACCAATTAACATGAATCCCAAACCGTTTTTTGATAAGAAAGGCTATTCCACGCATTGGAAAATACGTTTTGCCACGTCGGCATAACCGAGATGAGTCAGACGCACCCTTCTGCTCATAAAGTCCGATGCCGGGCTTTTACACTACTTAATATGAGGCAAAGAAGTCCAATATAATGCATATGATACCTATTTTAAATCACAGCTTTTTAATGTAAAAGAGCCCCGAGATAAACAATAACGAATAACCTATTCTACGTATGTGCGTTTATTAAGTGTGCGTGATTCTCATTCAATTAAGCCTAAGTAGGCTTATGAGTTTCACAATACATATAGGTATTGGATTAATAAATTGCTGGCGGAGTCGCCATAATTGCTCGATAATTGCATTAGAAATAATTAGATAATGTACCTAATTAGTCATTAAGCAGTTAGGCACGTCAGTCTAACTAGACCACAATCTAGACGATTGAATATAGAGTCGACAGCATATCACATTTTTTGTTCCAACGTGTTGTTTTTATGTGGTAGGTGGTATCTATTACAACTAGATGGCATACAAGTAAGTAGAAACATGTCAAGGGCTTTGTCTTGAAAATAATCACCACACCGAATCATCAGGGCTGTCACTAACAGCAGGAAAGGGCTATATTAGAAACAGCTACCTATTTTTCAACCGACTTCAAAAAAAAGGAGGAGGTTCTCAATTCGACCCGTATGTTTTTTTTTTTTTTCTATGTTTGTTACGCGATAACTCCGCCAATTATGAACCGATTTGAACATATATCGATACCTCTGGGCTCAAAGGTCGTAAAGGACAAAGTACGACTTTTCAGGAGAAGCAAAAAACGATTTTTTATTTTTTTATTCGACAGTAATTTTTTTGTTTTTCGAGCTATTAAAATATGACCTAAGAAGAAAGTGCTTAGAATTCACAGCATTTTCCGAAGAGGTATTGAAAAATTTGACTAGAGCAGTTTTTACTGAGATAGATTTCCTTTACGCCCTCAAAATTACATTAAAAAGACCTTTACGCCCCTCAAATATTCGTCCTAGGCAAGTTGCTCAGGACGTAAGTCTATTTTTATTTTACAAAACTACAAAACCAAGGTAATAAATGACAATTTACATAGTTTTATAGGTTTTCATAGGTCGTAAACGGAACATCCAGGTAAGGTATTATGCAAGGAAAAATTGATAATTTAGCTTAAATATTTAATGTTTCATGGTATTTGATATGTAATATACCATTTCTTCACATATTTAAATGAATTATGTTTGTTTTTAATGAAATAAAATGATTTTTCGTAGCTTCATAATTTAATGCACACAATTTTAGAAACTATTTAAGCATAAGTTTTGATATCTTCGAACTGGAAGATACCATTTCCGATATAAGAGCGAATTTAGAAAATAAATATTATGACGCTTTTAAATAAAACTTCTTAAATGTTTACTTTTTACGAAAAGCCGAAACCAATTAATTCCATAGGGCAGTCTGTGAAACAGTTGACCTTATGATAATGCAGATAGGATAGAATTATTAAGGACAAAGGAAAACCAAACTAGTTATTCTAAATAGATTAAACATTATTTATATTAGCTAGAAATTATGTTATTGTACTTGGTACAAAAGTAGAAAGGTTAAGTAAGTAAGATTACAAGTAGGAAGTTTTTCATTCCAGTAAAGTACATCCACTTACTTTACTCCTACATAATACCGTTTTTAAAAGCCAATTATTTTGTAGTATAAAAATGTAACTTCGAAAAAAAGTGCATTCACGCTTTTTAGTAGATTGAAGTCTCAACTGACACTATGTTTCCCATGTTGTGTAAATATTTTTCCTGCTAGTTATATTTTATCAGCTGATCCAAATAACTTTAGAAACTATACTTATTTATTATAATTATTACAGTCAAAACTCAAAAGTGGTTTTGACCGAGGGCGTTAGTCAAAATTACTAGGAAATCATTAAAAACAATTGTAAAATGTAGCATTTTTGTGATTTGTGCAATGTGCATACAAAATAATGACACCTTACGGCCGGTTCACACATGTCTCCGTTTTACTGTTCCGTTTTATGTTATTGTACTTGACGAAAAAAAAACGTACACGATAAAACGAAACAGTAAAACGGAGACATGCGTGAACCGGCCGTTGAGGTACTACAGTAAGGTGACTTTTTTTTTTCATAATATTCTTAACAAATGTAACTTTTTCATTTTTTCAATTTTTATGATGACTATCCTACCTTAATTAGGTAATACGTTATTTTATAGCATGTTTTCATTTTCTTAAATCATCTTTTAAAATTATCTTTTTCCCTGACAAATACCTACCTAGTTTACCTACTAAATACCTAGTTTCTTCAAATATGAGAAATAATAAAAAGCAACATTACTTTACCCGATGTGGGTAGATGTCATCATTTTATATGTACAAATCACATAAATGTTACACTCTAAAATAGTTTTATTACATATTTTTGATGATTTTTTATTTCTTTCGTTTGTTCCAAACGCACATACTTAAATACAATAAGAAACATCTAATAAATTTACCTTTTCAGTTATTTTAATATCCTCTCTTTGTAGATTTTTAAAATATTTGTTTAGATAATCTAAGGGCGTAAAGGACAAATTATTTAGACTTTGGTATGAAATGTTAGGTTATACGCCCAAAAATGTGTGTTTACTTGTTCTTTACTACCATAGTAACTGTACTAAAAAATCAAATGTTATTTACATCCCAATTTTCACGATGAATTCTGTTTAGCTTATCAAAAATGATGGGTCGTAAAGGCACTTTTTTTGGGATTTTCGACAAACTAAATATACAGATCGATAGAGAATGAAATTCTGAGTAAAACTGTATAAATAACTCATTTTCGGTATTTTGTCCTTTACGACCTTTGAGCCCAGAGGTATCGATATTTTTTCGGCGTATAGGTAATACCTCAAGGGTGGTCCCATTTAAATTTAATAATAGAAAAAACAACCCCCAAGGGTGGAAAATTGGGGATGAACTTTTTTATACGCAATATCTCCGCCGATTATAAATCAATTTGAACGATTATTTTTTTGTTGAATAGGTATTATCAAAAGGGTGGTTTCATGCGAATTTGAAGAAAATATTTCACCCCCAAGGGTGGAAAATTGGGGATGAACTTTTTTATACGCAATATTTTTAATTTTTAGTTTTTTTTATGTTCACGCATTTGAAGTCGGTTTTATTTTTTTTACTACGGTAGAAATGTGGTAATTTAAAACTATCACGGATGAATAATCGTTCGCAAAATCGTAATTTATGACGCCCTAGTTTGATGATGAGACTTACTGTCTCTTTTTCGTCTGTGGATTCAAACATACAATTAGATTATGTTCTTGCGGCGCACTTATGGGTCTAATGGCTCGGAAATTATCTGAGAAACGACCGCGCTGTGTTCGATTCCCGGCACATTAAAAATGTATTGAGGACTTTTTCTAGTATTCCTGCATTAGGCATGAATCATTTCCTGTAATTAATTGGGGGGTAAATGAAAACTGTGGTAATTAGAAACGGCTGTGTTTACATTATTCATCGCGATTGATTGTTGGGTTGATTGAGGATAACTCTGGCATACAAAATTCGGGTACAAAGAAATTTAACGGTTTTAATTTAGTGCATCAGAATGTACAAGGCTTCTCCGGCAAAGACTTGGAAATTGAGTTATTTATCCAAGAATTGAATATTCATGTCTTATGTTTAACGGAACATTGGCTCAGGCAATATGAACTAATGCTGAGCATTAATAATTATAAGCTTATTAGTTCATTCACTAGAGAGTTAGCTATTCGTGGAGGGTCACTAATATTAATCAATGATAAATTTAAATGTAAAGAGCGTAAAGATATTGTATCTCTCTCTGTCGAGCGAACTATTGAGCTGTCATGTGCAGAACTGGACGACTATGTTATTGTATGTGTATATAGACCCCCATCTAGTAACTATGAATTATTTGAAACCACAATGGAAGAGGTACTTAGAAGAGTGTGTAATAGTTCAAAGAAAGTAGTTGTATGTGGAGACTTTAATATTAATATAATAGAAGATTCCTCTCTTTCAATACGGTTTTTAAATTTATTCAAATCTTTTAACTTGTTAAATCTTTTCTCTGAACCAACTAGGGTGACTCCAACATCAGCTACTTGCTTAGACAATATATTCTGTAACTGCTTAGTGCTAGAGAAATCAATAATAAATTTTGTTAATTCTGATCATTGCGGTCAAATAGTGTCATTTCAACACCATTTTGTGCCATCGAGCAAGGAAATAGAATATAGACCAGTCACTGCATCCCAGAAAGACAAATTTAAATCTCAAATATCTAATAAGGTCCCACTTTTGCATTATTTTAACTGTAGTATAAATATTTTATATGAGCAATTATTTGAATTAATTAAAAATGAGTTCAATAAAACTTTTCCTAAGAAAACAATTATTATTAAAAACAATAAAACTAAATTCAGTGACTGGGCTACAGTAGGTATTTATATTAGTAGGAAAAAAATGTTTGAATTATATGGTAGAAAAGCCTATAGTAGCGACCCGGACTTTATAGAATATGTAAAAAAATACTCAAAAGTTTTTAAACAAGTTTGTACCATGGCAAAATCTATTTACATACGTGACAAAATTAAAAACTCTGGCAACAAAATTAAAGCTACTTGGAATTGTATTAATAAAGAAACTTGTAGAATTATATCTCGGGATGACACATTCGCATTAAAAATTGATAATAAGTATATTAAATGCAATGATAAGGTAGCAAACGCATTCGAAGGTTACTTCTCAAATGTACCAATCATAACAACAAGCAATCTTAATTCATGTTCATATCAGGCAATGTCTCTTCTCGAGGGTTGTGTTGATGTTTGCAATAGCCCATTAAAATTTAGACAAATAGACCCCATAGTTATTATAAAAACTTTCAAAGAACTAAATATAAAAAAGACAGAGGATATATGGGGCATATCAACAGACATAATAAAACCCATCATTCCTCTTATAGCTCCCCATTTAGCTCATATCTTTAATGAATGTATTAACGAAGGTCAGTTCCCTACCCTGATGAAACATAGTAAAATCTTACCATTATTTAAAGCAGGAGACAAAAGTGACCCATCCAACTTTAGACCTATATCGATACTACCTGCGCTCAGTAAAATATTTGAAAAAATTATTTTCAATCAACTACTGTCTCATTTTAACTTAAATAAACTGTTTCATGAAAAACAATATGGGTTCACAAAAGGGAAAAGTACGACCGATGCAGGGGTTGCTCTTATCAAACACATTTTCGATGCTTGGCAGGAGAAAAAGGATGCTATTGGTGTATTTTGTGACTTATCGAAGGCGTTTGACTGTGTTGATCATCAAACTCTGTTATTTAAGCTAGAACATTATGGCGTATCAGGCAAGGCCTTAAGCCTATTACACTCTTACCTCTCAGACAGATTACAAAAAGTAAATATTCACGGAACTAACTCTTCGGGCGCCCCCCTAAAAATGGGAGTGCCCCAAGGCTCAATACTGGGACCATTGCTCTTTCTGATTTATATAAATGATCTACCTTTTTATTCAAAGGACCTTTGTGAGATAGTATTATTTGCTGATGACACTTCTTTAATTTTTAAAACTGACAGGCGTCAGGAAATATTTGACGACGTGAATAATGCTCTTTCCAAAGTATTAGACTGGTTTACAACTAATAATTTGCTATTAAACGCAAAAAAAACTAAATGTTTAAAATTCACTATGCCTAATGTCAAACAAGTTAATACTAATATTACAGTAAATAATGAACGCATTGAACTGATAAACTCTACTGTCTTTCTAGGTATTACCCTAGACTGTAAATTACAATGGGGCCCCCATATTGCTGCCTTGGCGGGAAGACTTAGTTCAGCTGCCTTTGCGGTGAGAAAGATCAGAAACTTGACTGATGTTGAAACAGCAAGGCTTGTATATTTTAGTTATTTTCATAGTATTATGTCTTATGGTCTTTTACTGTGGGGCTCAGCAGCAGACATAGAATCAATTTTCATTTTACAGAAAAGAGCTGTTCGGGCAATATACGGTCTTAAACCACGTGACTCGCTTAGAGAAGTTTTTAAAGAAATCAATATATTGACTGTGGCTTCGCAATACATATTTGATAACATTATGTATGTCCGTAAACATATACATTTATTTACTAAGAAAAGTGACGTCCACTCATTTAACACGAGACATAAGAATAAACTTGCTGTTCCATCATTTAGGTTGCATAAGATAGGTAATTCATTCTTGGGGAAATGTATTACCATATTTAACAAAATACCACACAACCTTGTCGAATTGCCAATAAACAAATTTAAGATACATATAAAAAATACCCTTATGTCCAAAGGGTACTACAAGGTTCGAGACTATATTGATGACAAGGATGCGTGGTCAGTTCAGTCTGCACATATTTGATGTACTTAAGTTTGACTATTCTTACCGTTAGATAATTCCTGGCAATAAGTGGTGACTGAGTTTGTTCCGGCGTTTCTTCTCAGCACTTGCCATATCGATGCCTCCTAAGTAAACTATCGTATGTCTTAAAACCAAACTTTACAGTAGAGCCATTTAAAGATATTTATGTGTGCAGTTTTCCCATCTTTTGAGCTAGGGATACGATTTTTTCAAAACTTATAATCAATTTAAGGTGTATTCTCATACAATAACATTTATTTGTAAATATATTGTAGTTTTGGAGATATTGTTGTTACGGTGTTTTACGGCGGATAAAATTAGTCATAGAAATCGTAACATAACTATACAATTATTTACTTTGTCAAGCTGTAGGTAAAATATATAGTAAGAGTCACATACTCCATTGTACGGGAACATAATCATTTATACTGTCGAAGGTATGTTACATATTTATTAATTTTTCATTGTAAATTCATGCTAAAACTAAATTATTCAATTAGGTACTCATCTATTTCGGACAAAAGGATTCACAAAATCAATTTGAACACAATGAAAGTCTTGAAATGAAACCTCTGTTTTAAATACCATATTTATTAATTTGTACCAAAGAATCACGTTATAACAGTCTTTCTTTCTTATGAAAATATAATTAAAATAGTTTTAAATTAACATAGAATGTGAAGTTATTACAAATAATTAAATCAAAAGTAATTAACTGACAAGATCAAATATTTTTTTTTTTGTTTTCTAATAAACATTGATTATTTTTGAAACATAGCAATTACGATTAAATTAAAAAGTTTTATTTATAAAGTGATAAAAGGAATATTTATCTTCTTTATTAACCTTAAAATAAGCAAAATCTATTCTTAATTGATAAAATCAATTAACAAAGTTACATCGTTATTGTTCTTACTTTAAAAAAAAGTATTTAATCTTATTAGAGCCTCTAATATTATTCAAAAATTGTACATAAGGAATCTATATAATAGGTAACATGAATAATAATTAATGATAATTCAGTAAATTGTGTTTTTTTTTCTGAAATCAATTAAGTTTAAGTTATGAGTTATTTTTTTCTACTGGACTTTTAAAGATATTTATTTTATTTAGTTACATTTTATGTATTTTTATAAGTAATCAATAATAGGTAAAAAACTTTATAACCAAGAAAAGTTAATCTGAATCAGTCTCAGCATTATGATTAGAAGAATCTACAAGAAGATTGTGATAGAATTGGTGATGCACCGCTGGAATGACACCTCTAGTACAAAGGCTTACCAAGTATTTTTTTTAACTTTGGTTATAGTAGCACATGGTTAAAAAGGGGGCAAACATCAGAGTAATCTTGCTGTCGTCGTCTCGTGTTAGTTTTAGTAACAACAGTCATAAATATTGAGACTCATCCAAATGATATTTATAATGGAGTTTATTTGGCTCAGAAGGAAGCACCTTGACTTCTTTTATTTTCATCCATTGCACAACAGCGTTCAAGTTCTTGGTCCAATTTTTACAGCCTAAGGTTGACTTAAAATCCAAAAATTTGGTATGATCCAACTCGATTACAGTACATGGTTGTAGTTTCATGCTTTGATTGAAAGATGTGCCAAAAATAAATGTATTTATACTCCTTTAGAATGGTTTTCATTGGTACGATGGGCTAAACAAGATGGGAAACCATATACTGTAATCGAGTTGCATCATACCAAATTTTTGGATTTTGAGTCAATCTTAGGCTGTAAAAATTGGACTAAGAACTTGAACGGTGATGTTGTGTTCAAATAAACTCCATTATAAATATCATTTGGATGAGTCTCAATATATGACTGTTGTTACTAAAACTAACAACACGAGACGACGACAGCAAGATTACTCTGATGTTTGCTTCCTTTTTAACCATAAAAATATGCTACCTATAAGCAAAGTAAAAAAAAATACTTGGTAAGCCTTTGTACTAGAGGTGTCATTCCAGCGGTGCATCACCAATTCTATCACAATCTTCTTGTAGATTCTTTTAATCATAATGCTGAGAGTGATTCAGATTTACTTACTTTTTTTAGTTATACTAAAGCTTTTTACCTATTATTGATTACTTATAAAAATACATAAAAATGACACTAATTAAAGAAATTTAGTTTGTCACAGATCGTCATAAATTATAGCCTATATGTTATGTTATTCTGGGTTATAAACAAAAATACTGTAAAGTTTCATCAAAATCTGTTCGGTAGTTTTTGCGCGAAAGAGTTACAAATTTCCAGACATCCGGGATAGGGTGTCTGGATATCATCCAGACACCCTAACTTTCGCATTTATAATATTAGTAGGATCGAAGTACCTTCATCACTAAGTAAATCACTGGAGATCAAATTAGAAAATGCTTGGATTTCTTTTAAATCAGCTCCTTCAGGCAATGGCGAATCTGAAAACATTAAAAAAACACAAACATAAAATATAATTTAACTTCACAACGAAGACGAAAAAATCGTAATTAAACGTTACAATAGGAATAAATACTCAATTTACCAACGTAAACAATATTAAATTGCACATACAATATCAAACGTACGAAAACAAACCACGTTAATAATCGTATGTATTACATACGATAAAAAATAAATTTAATTGACAACGTTTATCATGGTATGTAAAACATGCGATACTTTGTTAGCTTAAAAAAGAAACGTAAAGAATCGTATGTGTTAATTACTATAGTTTTGAATAGCTAGTAACAAAATATAAGGCAATTTTCAACACCAAAAGGAAAACTGTAATTACTACTTACCTAATAGTATGCGCTCGCTAGCGGTGAACCAAACCGCTTCTCCCCTGTAGACGATCGCACAGGACATTACGATAGTATACGTTGCGATCGTGGATTACATACGATTGAATACGTGTGAAAAATCTTTTATTTTAAATGATATTGCAATTTTTGTTCGCGGGTTCGATAATACGTATTTTAGTAATTATAAAATGCTTATAAAGTCAAAATTGATATTTTGTGGCTTACGATTATTTACTTAGGAGGCATCGATATGTTTGTCTCGAAGCGCTGGTAGGGCCCAAAAGATAAGGAGACATGTAAAGTGCCCCATAAGGGCTACCTTTTCTTTTTTTATTATTTTCTATTGACGTTCATAAGTGCCACTTGTGGTCTAAACTGAATAAATATTTTTTGATTTGATTTGATTTGATTTGATTATAAATGTTAATGTTAATTAAATGCTCTATTTATTGCAATGAAAAGCTCTTCTTATTGTACACGTGCACGTCATTTATTATTACTGCGGTGAATCATTTAATATTATAAAAACTTGTATCTTTCCCACCTGTTCTCAATTTTTGTAGCATGTAATGTTTTTACTTTAAGCGCCATTATTATAAAGTTAATTTGGGTGATTAACGTTTGGTTCGCTTGAAAATACGCATATTTCATAATTTTTCTGGTATTTATTTCACTGTGCAGGTATATTTCTGGGTTCTTTTCATCTTTTGTGTCGTTTTAAAACTCGAGGACTTGTATTTCAAAGCCGAATTTTGTTGCTTACCACATACTTATGTTCCATTTCGGCTTATAAATTGTAGAGCCAGTACGTTCGACATAAGCTTCGAGACTGGCTGAACTGGCTCTAAAGACAGCCGTGTAAAGGTGGGTGTGCACTATGTCTGTAGCGGGCGTCTGCCGTGCATGATGTTGTCAGGGCGGTATTCGCTTTATTCGACTAGGGCCACCATCAGTCTTTTGTTTCAGTGTCTACATTTTGTTCAATTGTTATACATTAAGGCTGGGTTGCATCATCTTACATTCACTTTGACAAACGTCAAAAATCTGTCAAACTCCGTACAAAAAACACCGGTTATCGTCATAGTTACGGTCAAAGTTAGGTGATGCAACTCAGCCTAAATACTTAACTAGATTACCTCTAGGATAGTAGTGCTATACAATAGAGACAAGGACGAGGCATGATGCCAAATAAGTGACCGACTGAATCTCTGAATGAGAAGTAAAATTGTAAAAAAAAAATACTTTCATATTCAGTAAATAGTCTTAATAAAGGGCTCCTGCTTGGTAACTCTACCGACAAATCGTAATCAAACCGCGTTCGAGCCCCGGCCCGATGCCACGATAGCGATCGCCGCTTCTTGCTAATGCCAGCGCTGCCCGCGGCCAGCCACACGACCCGCGTTCGATTTCCGAGCGTGCCAACTTTATTGTACCCATTATAACGTAAGGCAAAGTCGTTTACCACTGATAATTATTGCTTTACATCCATGACTCATACACGGGGCTCATAAAATTAACATAAAACTATCGATATGTAAGGTAAAATATAATTATATCTCAGGTACATACGACAGTCCCAAGCCAATCTACAAAATATATTTTTTTGCCTTTCGGAATTTATGCTTGTGACCAAATTGCAATAGTTTTTCTTTTGGCATTTTCTTTGTATTGCATAATTGATTTTTCTCTTTACTGACTCCTTTTATTCGTGTAACATATAAGTAACAGAAATTGTAAGAATAAAGAAGATTTGACCCCTAGAATTATAATTAAGAACTGGCGACCCGCCGCCCGCCATACCATTAAGACAGACCCCCAAAGCATAAAGGCAGTACAACTTTATATTCCATTCAATTACACTTGCATACGAACTGGCTCTTGTGCGTTGAGCGCCATACATTCAGCGGGAATGGCTGTACTAACAGTTATTACATGCTATTAAAAAGAAGCACTTTCCATCGGGCTCTGGCACAGTATAATAAGGCTCAGAAACCATAGAATAAGTCTATCTACAGAATATGTAATAATATAACTTTTACAGAAGGTTTACTCTACGTCAGGTCGCGTGATGCCACGTGCAAGCTTGCAAACATTATTGTACCATGAGTTAGAGATAATAAATAACGTAGCCACCAAGCAAGGTTGCACGTGCCAAGCATTTTATAAATGTACTGTTCCAGCTGCCAGCATCTGAGGTACTTATTTGGGTATTTTGCATTCAACGTAGATTAAAACAACCCTGAAACCGTGCAAAGTAGGAAGAAATTACTTGGATGTGGTATAAACGTTTCTACGATTTAAATGGACGTTTGGTCTACTGTTAGTTTCTTAGTTACGGCAAAGGTCCGAAACAAAAGCGGGCCATAAAGTTTAATGTGGCAAAAATCTGGCGATTTGGCAGGGCGGGTGATCGCTTGGCATTAGCAGCTTGGCGTGGTCATCCGCTCCGCACGCAGTCCCTGGCACCGCTGCACTGGCGCGCTCGAGGGTGCCAGGGTCATTTTTTATTATGGACCAGCAATATCGGAGCAATTTGCTGAGATTGAATCCCGCTTGCACACAAACCACAAAATTATAAGCGCTTAAGATATTTTCTGTAAGTATCTGCAGAAATACCTCAGACACGACTAGGTAGCTATAAAGGTGTAGAGCGGATAACGTTATCGTTCTAAAAATTACAAGCACCCCGGTTTCTGAATTGATATTTTTAGCTTTAGCGTGCTCATTTTCTACTTGAGTATGAACACTATGAAAATTTATAACGGCAAGAAAAGGGTATTAAATGCTAGTAAATGTAAAATACAAAACATATTTTTGAATCCAGAACCCGTTACTTGCTAGCGTTTCTTAAGAACTTTAAAAATTCACAGATAATAGTTTTGTATTGTATCGTCGGATTACTGACATATTTAAAATATGATAGAAGAAAAAGCTTAAGCTAGCTTACAATTCTTGTCGCTCATACTTAAAAGTAAATTAACGATAAATACGGATAGCATGGTGACGGTGACGGGGTCTCTATCCCTAATCGCTGTTGGGTTTCAACGGTACTTCCGAGCAATCCGCCTTTAAAGCCGTGAGTCACACTGCACTCAAACACTCTCAAATGGCCTGTGAAAATGCACTTATTTCAAACATCAAAGCGTGTCTCAGACCATTTGCCATTACGTGTGTCTAATTCGGTGTGAAATTGTATTCGACTCCATAATAGACTAATTGAGTCGTAGAAACTATGAAGTAATGAGGCCCGCGATGGCAGCAATTATGTCGCATACTCAGAAAATTGCTTGGAAAAAAATCACAAAAAGAAAGGAGAGTAATACTAGACATTACGTAGAAACTTGCATCAGTATTACGAGTCTATCTAGATCTGAAATAGTAGTCGTGATAGATATGAGATTACAGTCGTTCGCTTTAAAACATAATCTTGAGAAGCCTAGCTTTCAGATACTGGTTTGCTCGGTAAGTTATATGGTCTGATGATTCATGGCACAAAATAGAAATGAAATGTGATCTATAGTCATTTATAGTTATTAACCAGCATAAAACTTGAGATTAACCGATAAAGTTGGATAAACTTACTATAACTAGTTTATGGCTGAGTTGCACCATCTTACTTTAACTTTGACAAACGTCAAAAATCTGTCAAACTCCATACAAAAGCATCGGTTATTGTTATTCCTACGGTTAAAATAAGGTGGTGCAACTCAGCCTAAAAAAGTTAGTTTTATTGGTTAAAACCTTAAAATTCAGCTACAGAGCTGACGTCATGCATGATAAATGATAAATGAAAGTTATACTGGTGCTAAAATACTTTGCTTGTTAGGTTTATCAGTTAAAAATTCGCATAAATTAAAGAAAATTATTAATGCGCCGATTATTCTATCAAGCGTAAATAGTATGCTAATAACCGGAGTTAAAATTGATGTGACACACTAAACTAAGAAAAATATTATGAATGAAAAAGTTTAAAACGAAAAGTCTGAGTGTATATCAAATCAGCATATTATTATATTATTGCCAATAAATTGGAATTGTTCTTTAGTTATTATTCAAAACCAGTCGCCATGTGTCTCAGCTTTAGCGAATCCTGACATTTTTAAATGGAAATTGTTATTGGAGGTTTGCGTGCCGACAACTCGGCACATCTGCATAATTTTATGGCTCCATGTAAATCGGCGGTTGTTTGAATTCGGGGCGGACCTACAATTTGATCATTTGTAAACTAGACTAGTGACTTACGTGACTTTGGGCCACGCAGCGTCTTCAATTTGGAACCCTCGGCCATCTCATGCATGCCAGTATCCAGAGTACCTGAATGATAGAGATAATTAGTTGTGAATTAAATGGAATTATTTGCAGAACAGTTACTTACAGATTGGACTGAAAGTTATTACTATTAGAAGCATTCAAACGTAAGAATCTTTTAAAAAAGATGCGAACTTAGCTTTCCCCTGAGTCACTGAACAAGCAAAACTTAAAGCTGCGCTATTTAAATAACCAAGAGATCTAAATTACAAAGCGCACTGGTACAAGCTGGAGGAGGTCTTTGCCAAAAGGCATGTAGAGCAGAAGGATTTGTATTACTCTTTGTATTAGGTAAGTTAGCACAATGGCTTGAATACATGCATAACGTTTTATTTGTGCGTACAAAAAGCTCAGTAAGTACCTACATAATAAACACACAGCAGTAGGTATGCTGCACACGTAGTCACAAGTAGGTATTCTAAGAGTGGCACATTTAAAGTATAAAGACTATGATATCGTTTGAAATTAAACAATAACATAATGCATGCATTATCTTTATTCTAATAATTGGGAGTCAGCATTCTATTGTCCAGTGTGTTCGCACTTTGCAGGTGTTTTATTTATAATTTATTTCAGTCGATAGCCGCGATGAAAGGTGGCGTATTCGCATCGGGCCCAGTGGCGTCTGCGATAAATATGTATTGGGCATTGTCCCGCGCGACGCCACCAAATTTAGAAAGCCCCGGAGGAGGCGCTGCCCGGAATTTTTACAAGCACTGTTGTGTGGGGAACACGCGGGGCCCCGGGGACTGCGCATCGAGTTGCTTTATTCTTATCAAATTCAGAGATATTCTACATAACGAGGATTGTTTTTTACGCTTCGGTCTAGTTGGGTAAAATTAAACTACATATAAGAAGATAATTAAAAATCCCATCAAATCTGAACTAACTGACATCAAAATACAAAAAGTTTCACTAAGTAAGTACATCGGTTTTAGGTTAGAAAGCAATAATAAGCCCTTTGAAGATAGACCAATAATAGAAATAGACTCGTCAGAATGTAAACCAGAAAAGGGGACAATTGACAAAGCAAATGTATCTCCAAATATTATGGGGAAACGGAATCTGATTGAGGATCAAAGAGAAGTCAAACGACGGAAAATTAACAATGGATACTCGCGTATTGTCGGTGACAATTGACAAAAGATTATTGGCGAAACAATGGATGTTGTTCGCAGGAAGACAAAGATGAATGGGAACAAAACACTACCAAAATCTCTCGCTCATTTCATTTGGGTCAAAGTGCCTCATCGGTAACGCCCACGTCTATACATTTTATTTTTCAATTGCAATTTGCGTCGATGTGTCTTTATGTCTTACAACAACGACTTCATTGCACAATATCACATCATATAATGAACTACTAAAGTGCTTAATTATGCATAGAAAAACAGCATAATGTATTGTTAGTCCACACTAGCAAAATAGAACAGTTCAGGTATATTGCAGACCAAAAACTTCGTTCGAGTCTCATTTCCGGTAAAAAACTACATGATTATCCAGTTCGGGACAAGTTTTTGACAACTTGTCCTAGATGATCGTATCTAGAATTGTAACAGAATAAGCTAGGTATTCGTAAATTAACTTTAGATTATAGTGTTTTACCAAAAAATACCTATAAAGGTATTGGTAATTTTGAAGACGCATTCTGTGCCCTTGACAAGCAAAAAGAAACTACTACGTTAAATTATTCTAAGAGCGACCTCCGAAGTTCGAACCCGCGTGATTTAGGCTCGGTAAGGTTGGCGATTAAAACCCACTCAGCGTTCACGGCTCATGTCTAAAACGAAAGCCAGCTGCATGCAGCAGATGAGTCTATTCGATACATTTGCTACTGTTCTTATTCGAATGTAGCAATTTTTTTTTTCAAAATATATTAAATAGTAGGTCCTGCACTTTATACTATTACATGTATGTATGTAGGTATATGTATTTATATTTTTTCTTTTTTAAGAAAAAACAATTTCTTAAAAAATAAGACATTCTGAACCTGAACGCGTTTGCACAAATCAACCAAGCTGGTAGGTATTAATAGAATTCCTTAATCTCCAGAACATGAAAGTCCGACTGTGATTTCAGGGACATTGATTAAGAAGACCGTTGACTTCCTTAGTTTTTTAATACGCAACCTAACAGACAAAACAAACGTTGGAGTTAAAATAATTAATTGTAAATGTAGTTTTCGAACTAGAAAACAATTAAGTTTATTTGCTAATCAACATTCGGTAATAATGTGTCGCATCTTCAATAGATTTTGTTATCAATAGTAGAGTTGCACATATCGCGAGACTTAATTAAGTTATTAAATGACAGTGCTCTAATTAATAAAGAGTTGTCGCAGGAGTCGATTTGTCCCGGGGTCGAGCTGTCGTGATACCATTTTTAAGCTAGTCAAAAGCGATTTAATGTGTATTTTTGAGGGTTGCATATGATTTTTATTTTTTGACATAACTTTTTTCTAACACATATCAGACTTGAGCTGTCATATAATAAAATTATAGTATTAGCATGCACTGTCATATGAGTATACATAAGGTAGGTATTAAAGTGCTACAGTTCTGGGGAAAAAGCTCATACATTAATGTCCCATTGTTATAACAGAGACTCTTGTGGCCTGCATTAATAAGACTCACCGATCACTCTGTACTACTACAAACTAGTAGTTTGCGTAGATGACGCATTTCGCAAAAATATGAATTACCTACATTATTCTAAGGTAAACAAACTTTCCGTAATCTATAAATACAATACAGTTCCGTCCGCGAGGGGAGCGCCCCCGCGGCATCGGCCGCGCGCCTCTCGGGTAGGCGAGGCCCCCCCCAGTAGGCCGCCGCTCGGGGCGCACGTCAGCCGTGCCGCGTCACAATAACCATCTTTTCTGTGTTTTGGCCGCGAATTATGCCGTCTGATAATCCTACTATGGCGTCTAATAAACCTACTAATCCGTTCAAAAGATACTGCTGTGTCAACGGGTGTGTAGCTAAAAGGAAAAACAAGGATTATTCAATGTCATTCTTCAAAATACCGGACGATCCTGAAAGGTAAGTAATTTTGTTTATAAAATGTTACTACTGCTAGTTACATGGTTATTACAGTCTAAGAGCTATAGTAACAGATTTCTTAATCGTACTAGGTACCGTGAAGGAAATATCACCATTCCCCTACAAAATCTTCGCACCAAGGCTCACTAGTCTAAGAGCCTAGCCTACCGCGTCAGTCCGCGTCGGCCTTCGTCTCGCGCGTCGGCGACCGCTGCGCTGCTAAATGCGCTCGACAACAAAGTTGTTTGGTGACGTATCGAGGCCGCGTGGTGTGGTTGTTTAGAGACGTCAGGGCTGCTACTTACGATTTATAAAACTTTGTTCACACGATAAATTATGTTATTACTTAAATAGTTTGTTTATGAGTTGCAGTACATGTATAAAGTAGATGATAAAGTATAAACTCCGACATGTTTCACGCTGCTGGGCCGATCGGTAGTTTAGACGCAGACATAGCCCTACATAATCGGAACGTTTGTTCATTCTTATCAACATTTAAATGGATGTCTTTTGATACAGGCCTAGAAATAATGTACAATATCGTAATTTTATATTAGTACTTACTTAAAATGTAAACAAACCATGATCGGATTGTAAGCTGGTGTTGTTTTATTTCAGACGTCGAGAATGGCTAGCAGCAATCGACAGAGAAGATTTACTTGATGAAAAAAAGTCAAAAAGGAAGTTTAGAAATTACTTTGTATGCTCTGAACATTTTGAGGAATCTGCAATTGTAACTACAATTTCTAAGCGAATTACACAAGACGCAGTCCCCGTAAAATCTTTACCTTATAAGAATCGCACCGATACTCAACCAGAGGCTTGTGGTTCAAAACGAGCTCGACTAAAGACATCCAAGGACCTTTCATCCACAGTCATAAAGACAGTTAATAATATGTCGGTAGCCAGTTACAGTCATGCTCAAACACAAACAGAAATCCGAGCAGAAGAGCACATAGTGCTATACGAAACAGATGAAGATGAGAGTGACAAACCAAATATAGACGAAAACGAAACAAAACGTGATATTGCCGAGCCAAATATAGGCGAAAAAGAAACAAAGCGTAATATTGCCGAGCCAAATATAGGCGAAAAAGAAATAAAATGTGAGATTGCCGAACCAAGTATAAACCTAAAAGAAAGTGACATTGACGAACCAAATACAGATGAAGAATACGACGCTGATATAAAAATTGAGATTTGCGAACCAGATATAGAAGATTTATTAAATGAGTTGAAAAAACAAACCAGCAATGTCATCTGAAACTATACCAACTACTACATCAATATCAATGCAAACAGATTTAAATGAAACTTCAGACAAAATTACACCAATTAATAACTAGTCTGATTATTATCTGATTAATTTCACCCCCGATACGAATCAGCACAAAGGCGCTGAAATTTCTAATTAGTTCTACTATAATCTGTACAATTTTTTCTTAAAATAAATAACCTGCCGTGTAGTCTCTTAGACTACAATTTGCGCGTTCCGCGCGTCGAAGCGCGTGCAACCGACGGCCAAACCCTCAGATCATTCTATGATCTGAGGCCAAACCTCACTCAGTAGGTACAATAGGACAGTTTGACTGCATACTACCTACGGAACGTGTTATTTTTACAGCTTGTACCTAAATCTTGTGTATCCACGTCCAATCTTCCGCTTATTATGTCAAATAAGATATAATAATGTCAGGTTCCGGTAGGAAAAAACTTCTATTATCGTAATCGAGTAGTAGGTACCTACCTATGTAGTTTCTACGTGGCGTTTTTTGGAAAAGACCATAAATGTGATTTTTTATTGTACTTAGTACATATTTAGTAGTAATAGGTACTAAGGTCTAAGTTAGTACCTATTAATTACTGTCCTTTTTATATCTCAAACATTCAATTAGTCTGTAAGTTACTATTTATAATAAAACGATATTCATTAAATTTAATTTTGTTTTATTTCCAAAGTTAAAATAAGATTAATTTCTAAGAATGGAAAGATTAAAGACTTCTGCTGTTCAGAATATTAACAAAGGGATCCCCTGCGTCATAGAATGCGAGTAAAATAAATAATAGCCTGTGCTCTTGCCGCCGTGTACCTAATGTGAACGCTCGTGTGTCACACGATAAATTCCAATTTCGCATGCAAGAAGGCAGCGGTTTAAGAGTAGATATCATAAATTGATACCTACTTGCCTAAGCTTGACTTCAGTTTTCAGAAAGATCCTTTTACATATAAATGCTAGCTTGTAGCCAGGTAATCCATATTAGTTAACTGTTTGATAGACGTTATTGTGATTAGTTTGGTAGTCCATAATTTTTAATCTGTCTGACAGTGCTGTACTGTGTAGGTACCGATACTGTGATTAAAATTACAATTCTACATTCTTAAACCGAAATCTTTAGATTTTAAAACGAGTCACAATTCATTGAGGCTGTGATTGAGGCCCTTAATTTAGGTTTGCACGAGTTTGAAAGGCTGTTATTGTTTGAGCGAAGGCTATTATTAAGGCGAATAAAATGGAGTTTTGTTCCTTTTTCGCCGCACAAAAGGTTTCAGTTGAATGGCTCACTTGCAGAATAGGTAGGTACTACCTATTATGTAGGTACTATAATTGATACAGTAAGCAGACTCCATCTCCATCGATCGACTTATAAAACGTGGAACTCGGATCGAAAGATGTGTGACAGCAGCAATAAGTAAGTAGGTAAGTAAGCACCTAATATTATTGACACTTGTTATGTACGGTTTTTGCATGAATTTTGCATAGTTTTGAGTAACATTTCTAGGAAAACGCGCGCTGCTGGTGACGTAGGTAATTTGGGAAATGCCATTTTGTTGCCAATATCAATAAATGTTTTATTGCCAGAAAAGAAGCATTTTCTTACATGGAAAGTAGTTTAGTACCGGAGTGATTAAATCGAATCAAATATTGTACAAATGAATCGTTTCAGTAGATCCTGCAATTATTCTCGTTTAAAGCTCATTTTAAAACAATAATCTACTCATACAAATTCATACAATAGACCTATTTGGTTCGAGGTCGCAGTAACGCTTTCAGAGTGCGAGTCTTTGGCAAATCTGCTCTTAATCTAACCGTGAGAAGAAAGTTCAATTTTCATTTAACCTCAGGATCATTAGGTCAGGGACATCAGATTGATTTACTTTGCTTGACCTTCCCCCTTTAGGTACTTAGTGACAGCAATGTAAGAATGCACAGAGCATAAAAAGAGGTTTATTTTCTATGTTCTGTGTAAGAAAGTTCTAACAAAGCTTTTTATAGAAGCAAAAATATAAAAAAATACTTAGGCTGAGTTGCACCACCGAACTTTGACCGTAACTTTAACGATAACTGGCGTATTTTGTATGGAGTTTGACAGATTTTTTATGCTTGTTAAAGTCAAAGTAAGATGGTGCAACCCAGCCTTGTGATTAATAATACCGTAAGTTCGTTTGTTCTGTTATGCAACAAACATAGTATAAGGCACCGAAGATAGTAATATGCCACTGCATAGTGCTCCTTGTTTGTATTTAGATACACAAAATGCTTTAAGAAGTGCATTCGTACATTGCAATTCATTTACCTATAACAAGATTTCCTACTTTTAACTTTATGCGTGTTGCAATGAAGTCTAAAATGACACAGCTCAGTATAGTGGAGGGTAAGGCCCGCCCTCCAAACGCTCAAATGAGGCTATTTAGTTACTGGCATTGACTGCGAGGTAACAATTAAGCACTAAATCTTACTTATCTCGGAACCGCATACTAAGCACGACTCAATTGCAAATCTAAGCGTACATTTATAACTCAAAACAGTAAACAACTGACGAATATCAGTGGAAACTCTTCAATGGACATCGAGCAAATGCAAAATATATAGAGGAAGTGAGGGAAAGGCGTTCAGAAGTAAAGGTCACACGTTTTGTGCCCAAAGGACGTTCCAACTAACTCTTTATTCAACAAAGACCATGTGTAACGACTTTCGCAGGATGTTTTTATACTCAATGCCATCACTACATGGAAATGGCCAGGACATGTTTTACTCGGAGTGGCGTTTAACGAGCTGCATTGACAGGCCTCGGTCGCAACGGATTTATATGCATGCCGAGCATTGCTTACGTTAAATTCTGAAATTGAGTGGATGCTGTGCCTGGACTGCCTGGCCACATAATATGTATTATACTATAAGGCTGGGTTGCACCATCTTTCTTTGATTTTAACAAACGTCAAAAGTCTATTAAATTCCATACAAAAAACACTGGTTATATTTTTAGTCACCGTTAAAATAAGATGGTGCAACTCAGCCTAATAGTATAAAAGAGCAAAAAGTAATTTAAAAATTAACTCATAATAAGAATGCGAATCTGAGAGATTGCCCCACCAGTCGGTGGAGTGGCGAAAACGGGAATAAAAAGAAAAATAACTATTTGATTAAATTCCCACCAGTTAAGCCTGGTGGCGACAACGGGAATTAACCAATGATACAAAACAAACACTACCAACTACGTAGCAAAACAAAACGAAATAATCAAACATTTAAATTACTATTTTATCGATGAATTTTTTACGATTTTTTCAGCAATTACTATACATACTTAGATTTTTTTTATTGTTAGGAAAACTAACAGCATTTTATAGGAACACACACAGAATTATGTAGGTACTAATTAAACTTCAAAATATGCTTAGTAAATTTAGATTAATTCAAATACAACAATAGTTTGCATTAGCAATGTAACATTCGCCCGTTCACCCTTCCCCTGTATTGTCCCGAGTCCTGCATAATGTAATAGTTGCCCAATCACTTGCTGACATTATAATAAATTACAATTTCGGAATCCCTCCGCCAGTTTCAGGTAAATTCTCGTAATAAATCAATCTAATCAAATTGTTAACTATTTCCGGTAAATTAATACGTATGTGTGTACTTAGATCGATATTCAATACATAGTATAAAGGCTCTATCATTGTTACAATTGTAACATAACCAGGTCGTAACAAACGAACACACATTTTAAAAATTTCACCGATTCAGGAATGTGAATCGTCCAAAAACCTATCAATCGCTCACGCAACTTCATCTGAAAAATTTATAACTCTGTACAAGCAAAATACTCTGTCATACGAACTGTCTGGTTTTTATTCAATAAATAAGCCCCGCTAGTCTGAAAGCCCCAAATGTCCGTCTGTCTGCGGATGTGTGGTATTAACAGCGCTCCCGTGTTATTACGTTACGGCAAACGAATATGACGCCCACGCAAATGATTGTCGACCTTACTACAACACAATACGAGTGCATGTGATGTTGAGGAAAGCGTTGCATGAGTGTGGTTGGATAAACTGCGGTCTGATGCCGAATATGCGTTTAAAGTATACAGCGAGGACCATGGAGACGTGGAAAACATGTTAGCATTATTTTCTTTCTCCTATTTAATGGCGTATAAAGATTGTCTTATTACTTTTCAACTTAAAAGCCCTAATTCTACCGACATCTTAGTCAAATAATATGTCTTGGCCATTTCGCTACTGTAAGAACTAGGTACTGTATTTTAACTGAAAAGTAATAAACAGTGAATAAATTTTTCACCGGCCATGCCACATTATTTTGACTTAGGTGTAGACATAGACCGTGTAGAGATGGAAGCTTGGGCCTTTATGTACATAGAGATCTATAACTTTTTCACAGTGCGAGCCATATGGTTCGTCTTAGCAACATTTTAGATGAAAATGTTTTCGTAAGTTGCTAGGAAACCCCCATAATGTACCGACTTCCATCCCTTACTTTAAATATTATTATTATTGTAAGTTTTCTCATTTGACACAATCGCACAGCCGGGCTACGATGCTCTCCGTGATATAGCGCAAAATTCTAAACAGCTTCGCATCGAGTCGCTGGCGAAATGTTATTCCAGCTAAATAATACTCGCTGAAGAAACTCTTTTCTTTAAGTGTAGACACTGTTTATGTATAAGTCCACTATTGCATGCCGTGGCAACCTATAATTAAGGCAGCACTTAGATTAAGTTAAATACGTTGTAAATATTGATTGTCTTCCAGTGTATGTCTTGTTGGTTGTCCTATTAAATAAATAAAATAAAATATACTTTATCGACGTCAAAATGTATGGGCAAAATCGATAAAATGGCGTGATAACCGCTTATCACGGCGCGCATCCTAGGTCTACAGGACATAAAATGAAATCGCATGAACATTAATAAACATACTAGGTATATGCATAGCTGGTTTTCAACCAGCCGAAAAGTTAAAAATTAAATAGTGTCTCTGTAAACTTTCTCAATTTCAGAATACGAATAAAAACTACATACACATTTATAAAACTTCGGGCTGTTTTATTTATTTCAACCTTTATTGCAAGTTATTTCATTATACGCATCCATTGGAATATACGTGATATGAAATGATAATAAGGGAGCGGTCGCAAACAAGCTTGCAACTGTGCACTTTAAAATTGCTGCGCTACGCAAATAGCGTCATATTTCAATTCCTTTGTCCAATTTTTACAAAGTTTGGAAGCGCAATTTATCTTTGGTAGAGTGTTTGTGTACGTAAATGTATCGCAGGAAATATCGCTATGGCCTGGCCATGGTGTGTCCATTACAAAAGCATAGAATCATAAGTGAGTACAATAAGCATTTCAAAATGATGACCTACTTTAGTTTCGAATTCCATGTCTAGGTTTTTAAGCTTCTAATTTTTCAATAACATAGGTAAGTATTATTGTTTGTTGCCAAATTAAGAAGGCAACATGACGATTAATGTTAGCTGTTAAACGTATTTATATTGCATGCAGAAACGCAATTATTCACCCAATATTGATTTAAAATAATAACCTAAAATAAAATTTAGTAATAACTAATAACAAATGTCAATCATTCAAAATTTATGTATGCTTAAAGTATGCAAATGTAGCAAACATAAATTAAACTACTTGCTAATGTTGTCAATTAGTTGTTGTTAATTTGATGTAAAACAATAAAAAATATTTCATTTTTAATGTGTAAGCCATTTTTTTATTTCATTATAAACACCAATTAATAATAATTAATTGTTTGCAATTTTTCAGTTAAATGCTTCTGCGCTAGAGCGCGTTCACCGCTTGGGAAGCAAAAGCCCCATCTGTCAGGTCTTCGGCCTTCGCCCCATTTACCGGGGCATCGCGCCGTCAGCCGTCATTCCTGTGGGAACTTGTCCGAATTGCACTACATTCGACCCGGACGCACACGCATAGTGTACTTCCCGGTTCTCCAGTGTCGTAATGAAAGGCACTGAACAGAAGTGGGCAGGTGCCAGGTGCTGACTATACTGGCAGAATATACCTAAAGCTTAGCCACGATACATAAAGAATAGCTGATATTTAAACTTCATAAAGTAAAGAAAATTACGTTATGAGATAAGAAGTTTATAATACTGGAGGCTTTTAAGTTCAAAAAGGATTTCAAATTTTGACTGTAGTTCAGCTTCGATTTCTTGATTATTTATACAGAGTCAAAACCAATAGGTATATTTTATTAATAAAACAAAGGAAAAATACCCGTAATGACCGAGCGATTAAAAAGTTTTTCATGTTTACGATGGCAGCTGGCACATGTCAACGGACTCGCACTAATGCTCCCTTTTACAAGGAAACCTTTCGGAAATTGGGTATTCCGTTCCGTGACGAACGAGTGGTAATGTTGATGAATGGATGGAGCACTCAAACTAGCCCAGGAGTGGTGATTCAGGCTGCCCTGATTTGTCGCGCCTGCGCGCCATGACGGCGCCCGCGACGCGACACGCACCTTAGTGCAGACACGTAAGTATTGCATTACTGAGGCTTGAATACTGTATTATGTTCAAGGAATTAGGGTTAGAGCATTCATTTAGTGCATGACAGACGGCATGTTTCTGTAACTAAACTATGCTCGCATCTACGATCACAACTAACTAAAATTACACAGCAATAAACTAAGTTGCCTGCTACCTGCTTAGTGTAGGAAACCAGATTATAGTCCCATGGATGTCAAAATGCTAATGTAATACAGATTTGAATAGTAAAGAAGATCCTGAATATGTAAGTTTCAGCAGAGGGAATGGAGATAGGTGTATACTAAGCTGAAAATTGTCTGCAGTGAAATTCTATAATATAGAATAACGTAGAACACATCTGTTGAAACGTTCCTACGACGTCTTTTCAGTTTCAGTTTAAAAGTCAGGTAAGCATACAAATATTGACATACAATTTACAGATAACTAGGGGAGACCAAGGAAAGTTGTGACAGAGGAGAGTTAATGACATTGTCGATTTTTGGGAACTTATTAAAAACTACTAGCGAGCTCATAACAGTGCGCGTTTTTAGGGTTCCGTAGCCAAATGACAAAAAACTGAACCCTTAGATTCGTCATGTCTGTCTGTCTGGTTTTTTAATTCAAGTCTTGAGCTAACATAGGCGCTGTTGTGAGCTCGCTGATAGTTATTATAAGTTTCCAAAAATCGACAATGTCACAACTCTCCTCGCGGTCTCTACATCTCCAAGAACTTTTTGCGATAAAATCGTAAAGTCAAACTCCACGCTGTAATGCAATGCCGTCGCGTCGCAAGCCGGCAAGCCGCACAGCACGGCTCCGCGGTAATAACAGCCCGCGCCAAATTACACGTCGCGGCTCTAATTTCCTCCGACGTATTGCACACATGGTTTACTAGCTTTTTTTTTTTACTGCTATGCTCAGCGAAAGGAATTTCATTTGCGACTACATGACTTCATAATCTAACGTTGAATAGCTTCAATTTCAGAACATCGAACGTAAATCTTATTTTTGGAAATAATTGAATGATTTTTACGAATCGTTGTCAAACTACGCTTAACGCTACTCTGAAAAAATAACTGATTTTTGATAATCTTGATCAGCTAAATGGTATTTATAATGCGAAATCATATGCCAATTTCAGCTAGTAGCTACTAAGTGCCCATCGACTCGCGAGAGGTTTAATTTTCTCAGGCTCTAAGTAAATTACCAAGAACTAAATCCTCCTTACCGAGAAAGCAAACTTCACGCTCGTGGCTCCCAATTCGGTAAGTGCCGCACAAGACGAATTATACTAACTTCAATTACAGCACAGATGATACATCTTGTATAAGGTTAGAAGTACAGTCACGGAATGAAAAGGTTCGTCAGTTTTCAAATTGATTCCTTCAACGAATCGCGAGCACATATTACCTTTTGAAACTATGTTACAGAATAATCTCGAGTTAGAGAAAATAATCTTTAACTATTCGTCAGTAAAGTTCAAAATTATTCAGATCAAAGTTGTTTGACGATTTAACTTGTCAAGAAGATTATTATGATTGATAAACTAAAACCTTCTTGTTGGTTCAACCTGCCATTATCTATTAAATAAAAAACACTACATTTTGTAACATTGCACTGATAATAGAAAAATAAACAAGCAAAACCTTATTCGTTAGCAAACGTCATATTTATTTAAATGTTAGCAGCACTGTTTCTTGCACGGTTATGTTGGCAGGTTTGACTCTTACAGTACCTACTGCAAGCGAAAACAGACATTAAGGTGACGAACCTTTTCATTCCGCGACTGTACATAGTTCTGGATGTATTTTTTGATTAAGTTTTTCTGACTAGCTTCTTAACAGCTTAAATTGGCTCTTTTAAATAAAAATAATATAAATTAAGAATCATCGGCAGGTGTATTGTGAATGTAATACAATGGCTACGAACTTTTTGCTAGATTTCAAATGCAACAGCACCTATCTATCAGCTTCTGCAGAGCATGGTAACCTATTTAAACTTTCACGACAAACTCTACTCTATGTGACAGTAATCGTTCCACCACTGCACCTGTTCGAGACATTATTCTTCTAAGTTTTTGCCTTTCACCACAAAAACGAGCATAAAGCACTGAATCCGGCGCTGATAACTGTCTCTAATTGAATGGAATGATCGTGAGAATCACCGCGCACGTAAAAATCAATTGGATTTATTAACAATGCGGAAGAATTCCAAGATTTTGCTTTTGATTGATTTTCTGACGTGCGGCGTGAAAAAAGAGGACTGGTACTTCTTAAATTATCTAAGAATTGATATTTTCGTGCTTTCACGTCTGAATTTCATAGATTTTATTTAATGCAATGGTAAGGTACTTATCGTAGCCATAAATAAATGCTTCAATTACAATAAACTACTTTCTGCAAAATACAAACCTATTAATAGAAGACTACACATAATATTTGTACTATAATATAGTAACCCCAGTCGTCAGACAGAAGCTTTTCATTAGCGTGCATATTGATATCTAAAGCAATAAGGCAAATATTATGTGTAGTCTTCTTTTCATATTCACAAAAATGTCATTCGGACGCAAGAGTCTCGGCACGCTTCAGCTGCAGGCGCAGGCCGTCGCATGTGGGTGGAGACCGCAGATCGATCCAGCGACCGGCAATTGCATGCCATAGCGAGGACGTGCATTCAAATATTTAATTCACGTATTTTATTCGCAAATAGAACTTTGTGGTTCGAGTTATGTAGAGATACTTTAAGGCTATATTGTGTTCCTATAGTTTTTCCTAAAGATTGCACACATTTTGCGTCAATATAAGTACCCGTACATGTTTTTTGAGAACCGACAATCAGCTCTGTGTATCTCATATTCACAAAACATATATTATTGTACTGGGAACCCCTTTAAACCTTGGCGGATTCAAGAGTTTGTGGTGTGAGTGAGCGAGCTTTATGTAAAAGCAAAATTTAACACATCCCTTTTTGCTAACAGGAGCACAACATAATATTTTATGGTGTCTTTGAAATTACAACAATGTATCCTTCCTTCATAGAGCGAGAGAAATATTAAGCGCTTCAATCATAGAGGCTGTGACTGACAACTTAACTACGCAGCCTCCATAACATCATTAATCAGCCTATTTAATTCCGTTATGTTCCGAGTCGCGATCATCTCTGGCATTTAAATATCTGTTGCGATAAGCGTTGCGAACAGACCCACACGCAGCCTGTTAGATACATACAGTTATTAGACGTAATTTACGATGCATAATTACACCACTTGGACATGGCGTGAAAATACAACAAAAAGCGCTAAGTGTACATTAGCTACAGTATGGTACGGTACCCACAATGTTGTGCCAACTTGAAGTGATAATTATGGAGAAATGGTATTTTGGTTCGACGCTGTTAAATAAATATTAATATTTAATTAGATTCGAGAGATATAAAAAACTAAACAAATAACTAGTTATCATACTTATTGTCTGTAATTTGCATGACATGGCTCATGATCGTTATTACAAGATAGAGGCAGTGACTCTACATTATTAGTGGCCCGTCGAGTTGATTAGTCTGAAAAATAACCAAATTGCTAGCTAACTAATATAAACTGCTTTATTACTTATGTACAGTACTTTATCTGGGGATCAAAGAAATTTTTTTCAGGTCTTTGACATTATGTGAAAGAGAATACCAGAGGTATTGGATTCAATCTCTAATAAGTGCCACACACAAACCGAATCACTTAAATGTAATTTCTTCTACAATACGTTTTAAATCTGTAGTCTAATTGAACCCTGTCAGACGGCCATAACATTCAGTTGTTATAGTTCACACGATCGAAGAAGAAAAAGAAATGAGACAGTTGTAAAGAATCGATACTTGTTTTTTGGAGCAGACCTCGTTGGTCGTCGGGCATACGGGCGCTATCTCCACGAGCGCATTAGCAGTGATTGGCACCTGGCGGCGAGTGTGGGACCCGGCGCGTGAGTGACGAGGCAGGTTTCTGACAAAATGTCCACTTGTAATTTTATTATAATCGAAAGTTTGTAAGTATACTAAAGCTCTCCGCCTTGGCAAATTACTTCCGCTTCTTTTCAATTGAAATGTCTAGGTACAAATTGTACCGTACAATTACTGACTTTTTTTATTTATGGCTAGTTTAGAATCTACATTGTGCAAGTTTGTGTTAGGTACCAACAGGGTTGATATTATAAAACTTCCAAATGTCAGAAAAAACTGTGCAAAAGAAACAAAATAAAAATTATAAACGGTTGCTTTCGCAATACCGTTCACTTTTATGCCTGCAGTTAAACCGTGAGCATGGATTTCATTGCAAACATTAACGGGTTACTAAGAAAGAGAGTAGTCAATTATGTTTAATTTTTAATTTCATAAATTACATTAAAATTTTATTTTTTGCAATTAGGCTCTTTCTCATATTTTGTTATGTAACTTAAATTTACAAACACACAGGCAATAATAATTATTATGGTACAAAATTGAATTTACTCCTGTATCGGATAAGGGAACTTTGTAATGGTATTGATGCTTAGATACATAGTAATAGCTATTAGTAAGTAAATTGGAACAAGTAAGTATTAGCACACAGGCAGGTGCCCGCATCCAGCAACAAACTAGCGAGCTGGTATTCCGGCAATCGCTTTGTATCGGCCGGTAGTTAGCTATGCTAACTCAATTTCGGCCAACTTGCTCCAACTCGGGCTTAACAAGATCGTGCAAACAATGTGCCCAACTTAACAGTTACATTAAGATGGGAACACGGTTTCTACAACTTGAACGTCTGGTGGAAACAACCTGTTTCTAGGTAAGCATGTGTAATTAATTACTAATTACTTCTGCACATACCTGTATCAATAGTAATATTGTAAATGCCTTTCTGTTTGTATCCTTTTACGCTTAGACCACAGAATTGATATAAAAGGATGGTGAGGGACCTAGGGAAAAAATTAAATATAGGACAGTTTTTATGCCGCAGTGAAATAACCTACCTATCTTCATAACGCGTCCCTCATATTTCTTGGAACTCTTGGCTCCATGCATAGCGCTAACTGCCGTTATTAGATAGAAGCATTTCCAGCGCACCGTATAAAGCTATTAGCTGCCGCGAACACCTCTTTGTGCCTGATAGAGAACCTTTGTTTTTCTACAAAGCAAGTGCCTCGATAAGATTGATAGTAATTGCTTTTCTTTAAAAGGTTGATCGTCATTTGCTATCGAAGGCTGGATATGAGGTTAAAGCTTCAGAAAAGATATTGCCAATATCTTAAAGACTAGACTTAATTTAAAGACTGTATAAACTCCGAACTCCGAGCTTGAAGACTGTGTTAAAAATATAGTTTATTTATGTTCATGAGAGTATGCTAATAATGCAAGTAACACGAAAGTTGGGCATAGTCAATTAATCTTCAGAAACTCGAAACAGCCTGTGATTACGCCAATACGATAGTAGGCCGTATTGCCTGCCAGAGCGCCGAACGGAATATCATTATTTACAAAAGTGTAACAAGAGCATCGCGGTGCGGTGGCCGACGCGGGTGGTAAGGTAACTGGCACCTTCGTGTACCCATATTATACCTTAACAGTTCAGTTATAAAGTTGAACTCGGTTTGCGCTGGCTCGCCTCTGTACATCGAGTACAATGTACGCCGCAGGATGCGGGCGCACTCGCGGCAATATGCGCGCCGTGTAGCATCGACAAATGGCTGCAATGGGGGACATCACAAAAGGCTACATTGAAATAAATGTGGCGGATATAGGTACAACTAGCTTACTTCCTGTAAGTAATAGGATACTAGAATACGGAACCCTAATAAAAACATGGTAGAGTCGTTATCACTTAAGCGAGAATCAACGCGATTTTATTATGTACTTAGGTAAATTGCTGTTAAAATCATACGCGAAAGTAAAGCAATAGGTTTATAACAATGTTGCTGGCGATAGTCTACTTGGCAAGCGCACCTACCTACACTCTACTAAGAGTTTCCAACATGCCCTGAGATTTCTCCCGGTTGAGAGTCGTTTTTCTATCTGAGCGAAATCTGCGATCATCATTCACAGGTTGATCATGCACAGCACAGCAGCTCACATCACTGCGGATGTTTCATAAATAAGATATTTTTCTCAACTTGGTAGAGGTACGACTACCTACATAGGTTCATACATTTGACTCGTACTTAAGTTAATGTGTCGTAATGTAGGTTCCCAATAACAATGTTATACAGAGCAGTGCCGCTTCATTATGCCTACGAAGACATGGCAAGGGAAGGAGATCCGTTCCGAGATAACTACACACAACAGCAGACACTATACGCGACGCGAGATAAGTTACTCGGGCCTTATGCCGGCTGATTCAGCAGATATGACCGACCAACTGTAACAATGATAACGCCATGCTAGTTCACTGGTAGAGACGGCGACGGAACTTGACTTTATGATGTAAGATAGGTGATAGAGCTATATTTGCTGAGATATACCTACTCGTCACTAAGTGGACCGACGATCTAGTGAAGGTCGCGGGACATGCCTGGATGCGGGCAGAAAACCTTGGGGGAGGCCTTTGTCCAGCAGTGGACGTCATTTGGCTGAAACGAACGAATATTCATAATAATATACTAAACAACGTCATACTACAGATAACATCTAAAGGTCATAGAAAACATTTAAAACGTTTCTTGTGCGGGGTTCGAACCTGCGACCTCTGACATTGTAGTCTTTTACAGGTCGTCGTTTACCATTGTCTAGCTAGACGGCTGAAAAACCTGCTTGCCAAAGCAAAAAGCAGGCTGTCAATTTGTAGAAATCAGCCTGATGCGGAAAGAGCGAATAACGAATAACGTTCGCGATACATAGAGAAGAGATAATCGCAGTTCATAAACAACATAACAATTGCAGTTTCGCGTTGCGCAGAACCGAATTATTTTATCGCCGTGTTCGATGTTATCGGCGCATTGTGCGCGCGGGCATACGGGGCGGAAACACACGGCGGGAAACTCGCTGTTCTGTATTACAGTTGCTGGCAGAAAATAGCGGCGAACACAGAGAGTAAATTGCATGTAAATGTTAGAGGTCCGAGCTGATGGATCTACATTATTAGTGTTTTCTACAAATCGGGAGTAGGCTATACTCGTACAGAATAGACATCTAGATTATCTACTAAAGGTTGATCTGAAAAAGTTGTGCTTTCAGTAAACAAAGAATTTGATAGGAGTCTCTCACGGTCGCAGCGGTTGTGGGAACAAATAATAATAAATATCCTTAGACATTTTACACTGCGCTTCTAGTCCCAAACTAAGCAAAGATTGTACTATGGGTACTAGACAACGGATATAAACATACTTAAATACTTTTTTTTTTGTAAATACATACTTATTATACATAGAAAACACCCAGTCCAATACAAACAAATATGTTCATGCACACAAATGTTTGTACTGTGCGGGAATCGAACCCGCTACCTCCGGAATAGTAGTCCGTTTCAAACCACTACACCAAACGGCTGACAAACAAATCGCGCCGTGTGTTCCGCGCAGCCCGAGGCGATACCATCTGGATGCGCCGGGGCACGTCCGCGCACGCAATAAATATACCCGGCAAACCACCCCGGCTCCACCATATTTACTACGTCGACCGCCTGCAGTTTCCCAAAAGATACTGACTATTAACTCAAAATTATTTCAATTTCCCCAGATATTTTTTGCTGTTTATGTTTTTATCAGTGTTATTTGTTGGATATCTTTATTAATTTTCCAGGTATTTTGAGATTGATTTGTGTTCGCAAACAAAACAAAATAAGAATAAGAATACTTTATTCAGCATAGAAAAATAAAATAAAAATACAGTACATAACATTAAACTACAAGCTATGCTGAAGAGGCGTCCGCTCAGCTATATTCGCGACATAACAAGCGCCATGTCGAGAAGCTGGTTTTCAGCCGGAACCAACACGATGAAGATTGCGGATTGCGCGCCCTCTTGACCGGGACCATATTGAGGCTACAAGTCAAGAAGGCGCGCAACAGGGGGCGTTATGGACGGTGATCACAAAAAAGAGAGAGAAAAAAAAAACAAAAAAAGGAAACAATATTAACACAAAACTAAACAGAATCAAAAACTAAACTAACTAAAAACTAATGAATTCTAATTATTTTGCAAGACCAATCTATTGGAGTATTGGGTCCAACATCACTGTCGCAAATACGAGGGACAACGTGTGGTTGTGCCGCAACGCTAAGCTCTCCACCAAACAAACAAAGTCCGCTGAAATAATACGGCGCGTTTGTTTAGCTAATCCTCTTCAGATAAAGCGAGCTTTGCCATTATCTCCAATGCGAGGAATAATCCGCATCGCTGATATTATTAGCGGGCAATTTTCGAAGTAACACGTAATGCCTGTTTTTATATTTTTCTCGTATTATAAATTGGTTTTTCAGTATAGATATGCTCTAATTAAGAAGTTTGTTAATTTTTTTTGATAATTAATTGTATTTATTTAGTCTCTCAGCTGTAACAATATTATTTCCATTTCTAATCAAGAAATGAAACATGTTATTATCGTGTTGTGTACTTAAGATGTTCTTTTTTACTCCCACACCATAAGACCAAGGAGTTTTCACACGCCAGTTGTGCCACCAACTAGTGCAAACAAACAAAATGTTTTTGTATGTTCGCAATGACGTCACATCCTGACGTGCACATATGGCCCTGCCGATCCCCGCGCTTCCTGCCGGCATCAACGGCATGCGAAAATAGGGATGGCGATTTGAAACCGATTAATCGTTATATCTTGACGACTCGATTAGCAGCTAAGATAGAAGATAGAGTCATTTTCTTCATGTTCTGTTTAGTAATAATACATTTACAGACACAATAAGACAATGACAATGCATGCAATTGACTCTTTCAGCAGGCTCTGGATTGGAACCCCCAAGGAAAACGCGAACGTGGTCGCCCCAAGGAAATTTGGCGGAGCACTAGCAGACGAGGCGAAGATCGGCAAGACTTGGAGCGAAATCAAACGCGAAGCTCAAGACCGGACCGAACGCGATGGAGGACTGTTGTGGACGCCCTCTGCCCCATCTAGGGGACATAGGACCTTAAGTCAAGTCAAGTAAGTCATTGACTCTTTCATTAGTTTCCTCGTAATTGAAAAATCATGCCTGAAGCAAGCAATAATCAAATTCAAGATCAAATATCCCAGTATTTTCATCGTATTTGATTGATATTAATTTTTCTTCTCTCGTTTGATATTTAAACAATCTGTTCAGAGATAAGAAATATTTTCTGACAGACTGCGGAAGTATCGCATGAACGAATAATAAAATATCTCGTTAAGTAAGCAAATCGATTAATTCGAGTAGCAATCGCCATCCCTACATAGAGTCGTTCTCACGCGACTGACTGACGGCAAACAGAGCTAATGTGTTGGCAAATGCTTCGCCCAGACCCCCCACTAATGGTCACACTCATTCTCCGCCTTATTTCAAGCAGCATAGAGGCTATGGTGAAGTGAGTTCCATGGGTATGGTTCCCATCAGTGTCGAAGTTATCTGGGAACTTCCAATTCGCGCTGCTTGTTAATAATTAATATGGGAGACTTGTGAATTATGTAGGTACTTCTCCATATAAGTATGGGAGAAAGTTCTAACTTACAATGGTTTACCATGGTTTAAAGTCATGGTACAGAATATTTCACGTAAATTAGGATGAGCAAAGGTACAATATAGGTTTGAAAGAGAAAACCCGTTTTCGCCAATAACGCAATCAAAACAAATCAGAAGGGTACTATCTATTTCAATCAAGTCAAATAAATATCATTTACTGTTGAACCAAAAGTATTTTTACTCAGAATGGAACACAAATATAAATTCTTGAATCTCTTCTGAAACAATATGAAATTCAAACGAAAAAGAGCCTGCATTGTAAGCGGATGATATATTATTTTTCCTTTCAAATCAATCATTTACGACACTGGAACAAAAAAAATGCATTTCTAAAAGTACACATTCACCCCTTGCGGGTTACAAACCAATAACCGCTGGCTCAGTAACAGCCCCGGAGCAAATTATCGCATATTTCATGATTTAGCCGGGCCCGGGCCCGCTATAGTTCGCGCACTATTTATTTTCGTTTCAAAGTTTGCTTCACAGCCATAAAGCTTAATAAGCTGTGTGAAAAACGTCTTTGTTGAACATAAAGACCTTTCTTGCCGTTAGCCAGGATGTATGAGCTGAGTTCCTTTGCGTGTTGCGTCTAAAAATACAGAGATAAGATGAGAAATAATAGCGCTTGCTCATAACGGAGGAGATATAAAAGGAGTATATTGTGTGGGCTAAAGATAAATACGCAGCAGAGATAGTTTTATCTGGGGAGAGTTTTATCTTCTAGCGCATTTTAATAAAAAGGGTCGAATGTGGTATCATGAACATTTCTTGATTGTAACATTTTACTGCCTCAATTAAACTTTGAAAGTGAACAAACTTCATTACTTGAAAAAACTACTTAAAAGAGATGCGATATTTGATTATGCAATTAATTCTTAAAAAAATTATATCTCATGAAAATTTTTACTAAATCTTGAAAATAGTAAATGCAAAAAGAAGAGAAACAGAAAGATGCTTTCCCAATGATTTCTCTAACATAAAACACAGTTGCTCTAGTAAATCGTCGTCACGGACCACACAGGTGATATTTTAGCGACACGGTTCTCATTTTTTGTGTTGGATTTACACCTAAGCCATCACTTGAGTCCCGCCAATGCTGATAAATCGTTATCCATCCGTCAGCACCAAGCAGCGATCGAACGAGAGATATGAGCGCTGCCCGTGCGAGATAACTCCCGCGGAGGAGATTGATATCGCGCGGACTCGAATGATCCGCTGAAATATCGACAATATCCATCCTTTGGAATCCTTTCCGTAACGTGCCGATTCCACCCACTTCAGCTACAGGATTACGGGCATTGCCCGGAGGTATCTAATATCTATGTTGGTGTGCGAGTTTTGGACTGTACAACTAACTTATTTGGTTTGTGGAAGGGTTTGCTTAAAGCATTTACACTTAGAAAATGTGAAGTCATGAAATCTTATAGAGGCATAAACACCTATTATTACCTACATCATAAAAAACTCAGAATTTAACTGCAGTAGGTAATAGCCCATAACAGAATAGAAAACACCACTGCATCAAATTAATTGTTCCACCTCGATCACCACCAAATTATCGAGATTGCAAATCGGCCCTCGTTTTTTACTTTCCACCAAATAATTTGTACACCAATAAATGAGAAAAACGTAGGCTTCCAAGGTAACGTCACAAAAACCGGGGAAGCGGACCGGTAAGGCCCGCGCGGCCGTGCGTGCGACCGGCTTCAGGCCGCCCGCTACGACCGATTATGGGGCACATGAAACGGTTTTGATCTGAATACGGCTCATAAGGCAGAAGAAGGTAAATCGGTTACAGATTATTACAGTAGCTGTAAAAACTGATTTAATAGAGAGCGTTAGCTTTAAAAAACATGGAGAGCTAGCCAGAGGAATTAAGACGTCACCTTTCTGCACTTTGTGAAGACGTTCGTAATACTACTCATCGATATTGAATTACACAAATTGCATGATGTGAGTCGTAAGTCTACTATCTTTCCAGTCTATACTTAGACACTGCCCCCACTAGACAGTTAGGCTAATGCGCACTTCAGTCAAGCTCAAGCCGGCAATTCGGCCTGTCCATCATCGTCGATTGCCGCTACGATTATGTACGGACGACGGACATCAATGCAAATACCCTATACCGTTGTAATAGATGCGATTTTTCAACAAAATTTTACCCTCTGATGTGCCGCCCGACTGTACCCTCAAATATCCGGAACGTTATATGTACTTTATGTTGCTACTCGAAATATCCGGAATACGCAAATATCTAACAATTTTCGGCCGTGTCCTACTTTATCAAATGTTTTTATCTTGCTTGTGTAGAGAAATCAAAAATATTATGCTTGATAGTAGATAACAAGAAAGAAGAAAGGTATTCAAATACCGCATTATCTATTATTATGACGTCACAATTTAATGTATGATTACCTACCTATAAAAATGGACAGACGATAAGTGTGAAAAGGATGTTAGAGTAGCGATTTACATGAATTTATTATCAATCATTATTTATGGAGTACTTAGAAAATAAGGTTAATGTTGTTTAAAGAGAAAATTGGTCATACATTGATGGTGTCTAAATTCCACACCCAGCGCGTTATCTGGAGTGAACGCACTCTCTGTTTGAACAGTTGAAGTGCCACAAATACGCGCGCGTTAGTTCCGACCGCCTTTGACGCTGAGAGCCCTGCACACTGGCGCTCCCCCAGAGCAGACAATGTCGCTTGTAAATCCACAATCCACATACGTGACGATAACTCAGGGCATAAATCTATCTAGATAAACCTTCGATATTATTCGAAGTTATAATATACGCCACCCATATTACATACACAACGCTACATCAATATCAATAGCAGCTGCATAATATCTGTTCAGACGAACATTGATCTCTGATCAGCAACAAATTTGGCCTACATCATAGTGCAATCGTTGCACATTACACGGGCGTACACTATTATAGATTTAAGTAATGTACTTGTATGTGTGTGTAAATAGCGTTAGTATAAATATTGTAAGATTGTTAATAAACTCTCTTTGACTGTTTGGACTTGGACTACATCATTTCAACCACGTATCGTTCCACCTGGTAACTATATTCCTCTCACTGTAGCCAAGACACCCTTAGCCATCAGATCCTGATCAGTCTTGTGAGTCTGCTTGACTGGCAGTGAGAAAACCCACTCCTCACCTTATTCCTCACCACATTCCGTCTGTTACCTTAGGTCTCACGGTGCAGACATCCCTCACTTATTTATATATTTATTTATCTTACATTTATGCTGTAGGTTAGGGAACTAGGGAATTAGGATACCTAGGGACTTATTTCTATCCTATAGTATAATTGTTCATGTGTAGCTAGCCGGTGCCTTTACAAGAGACCACACTTCCACGCACTTAAAGACATTATTTTCACACTCTACATTAACATTAGTCGGCAGCTGCACAATATCTTTATTACATACTCATTTTAGCAAACTGTCTTATCATTACCGTATCTTTGACATGGAAAGTTGTCAATTAGGTATGCATTCGATACTACATATATATTTAACTTAGCGAGATGAGATAGAGACTGTTTTTCTATGATTGTTTTTCCCAGCTCACTTGTATTTTACAAAAAAAAATTTTTCCTAATTGACATGGACAGGAATAGAACCACTATACTAGTATATTCCCTATCATAATCGTTCCGCAATCGCGCTACAATTACATTATGGATTTATGTATAGAATATACATTTTGTGTTCATAGTATGTTGGGAAACTCCGGTGTGAAGGGGCTCAAGACAGGCGTCACGCGTCCGATCCGAAACACTTCACGGCCGTCCGTCCCGGCGCGGATTAGCCACGGGCCGGACGCCTCTGAAGTGTCCGGCCAGTCCCGCATTCCGACAGGCATAAATCGATCGGAACCGTGATGGAGGGATTATTCGTTTTCCACTACTTAATCATGATGTGAAGAAATATCTTATAATATAGAAAGATACTGCGCAGACTATACATTCAAAGAAAGGTTTCATTCACTATAAGAATTTTAATATGTCAATAAAAGGTGCGCTGTGTAATTTATTATTCGAAATAAAACCTTGCACGTTTTCAACTCAATAAGTAACACTTTGTTTTCAACATGGTAAATTTTTTGCAACATTTTACCTATTTATGGAAAAAATTGTGTTTACTGTAAGATTCGTTCGTTCGTTCGTTTCAGCCAAATGACTTCCACTGCACTGCTGGACAAAGGCCTCCTCTAAGGTTTTCCACAATGCAAGGTCCTGCGCTGCCCGCATCCAGGCTCTAAGGCTCTAGATAGATTTATGCTCTCTCTCTCTACTGTAAGATGTCTCATAGAAATAGTTTCGCTGGCGATACCAATCGCACCGTCATCTAAGCCAGCGTTAACGCATAAAGGCCTCTTCAGACTCGCGACAGCCACAAAAGGAAACTTCGTAGACGCCATTGAAGTCGCACAGATCCGCACAGACTCGCCCATTGTCATTTTTCTGCAGACGCTTAGAAAAACTTTGTGCTCAATCGTCTATTGTGCAGAGCTATCCTTTCAAGGCGTCAAATGAAGTTTTTTAGAACAGATTACGGTCGGAAACTGGCGCTTATCGTTCCGTGTTCTTAGCGTAGGAAGTGCCTTATCATGTTACAGCTGTGAATTAAATTGTTATCAGTTACTTCCAAGAAATAATAGGAAGTATATCAAACCATAATGTTATAATAATGATAACCATTTGTAGGAAAAAATATCAAAGAGTTAAGTGGGTTATAAGGAAATATGTACGAAGCAACGACAAAATGTAAAGCAGCTTTGTCTAGTTTTTTTTTCATGCTCTATGTATGTGGTCACTTGGAAGAAAAATTGTACTTGAGCTCTACCCGTGTAGAGCTCCGGAATTTGCTTTGACAATATTTATTTTGGCTCTAGCTTTTTAAAATTTTAGTAAAAATAACTCGTCACGCCCTCGGCCACGGGCTGGGCGGCAGTGTGACCAGTAATTCGTCACAGCACGCACCTCATGTTCGGTTTCCTCACTTCAAAGAGCGTAATTTCACGCGCCGGGGCGCGGCGGGCGGCAGGTGCCGGGGCGGGGGCAAAAAACAAATCGCACGTCATAAACTTGTTTACACGAACAAACTTTTACGAGTTTTGTTGATGTTTCATTTGAGTTTCAGTATAATTCGCCTTGTTTTGAGGAATTTTGAACTTTGCCACATTAATCAAATTGGTAATTCGACTCGTCAGAGAATGTTTCTATCGCTATTACTTTTTCAGCGACAGAGCTACAATTCACGTGTAAATTGCTAATGAGCACGAGAATGATGTGATTTTTGCCTTCACTTGAATTTTTATTCAAACCAACGAATAGTTCCTGGTCCAGACTGAGTAAAATAGATACTGTACTAACGAACAGTAGGTACTTTACTACTTAAGACGGTTGGATTCTGAAAACCTTTTAAATCTATCTTCACCTCGCTCATTTGATTGCGAAACCCAAAGCAATAACCATGCGGCAGCCATAAAATTGATGGATTGCGCAAATCTTACCCGCTAAGTAGAAATCTTGCAGCGCACCGCAGCGACCTCCATCGTGTAATTTGAATAACTGTCAATAAACGGTCGACACTAACGTTTATCACGTTTCTAAAAATTATAGCCCGCATAACTTCGTTGGCGGTCGGGAATCGAACCCGCGTCTGTCGAGTGTGAAGTGTTCAGGCGCCTTTGTGCGTAGTGTGTTTGCGCCCGGCCTTACTCCGCCCTGAACAAACACTTAGCTCAAATAGACAAACTGGAGTACTTATTCCTTGCTGGCATTAGAAACCTTAACACAAGACCGTAGAGGTGGTTTTGGGCAAGTTTGCCAATGGATACGAAATAGTTGTCACGTTAACTTGAATTCGTGTTCAAGTTGTTAGGACCTCGAAAGCAACGTGTACCATAGTCAAGGCACATTTTCCTTTGTGAGAATTCCGAACTCTTCCGCATTTGTCGACCATTTTACCAATGTCTCTAATTTTGAAGTTAAAGCAAATCGTCGATGGATTCTGTTTTGTGGGTGTCGTCGTAAACTGTGTGGTAAATATAGGTTGCCTCACGGGAGGTCGCATGTTCCTCCGATGTTTGCGCGATGACGTCTCAGACGTTAGGAAGTGGTAGACAATTGTCATAATTACATGTTCAAGTTGCAGAGTGCTGGTGCCTCAGTAGTCTAAAAGTTATGAGAACGAGTAAAGAACGTAAGAGGACGGAGAAATCAAATCATAAACCAGATGAAAGGGTTAAAATTTGACGAATGCTAAGTTCTAAGCATTGTAATTCTTAAAGCTCGGCTGTTTTGCTCGCCATATCAAGCAGATGGAGCATAGAATTAAAATCAATTTTCAGAAATTTCCTCCTAGACATAATCTACAGATTTTTCTTTCATTCTATTCCTCAATCATCCACCAACATTCACACTTATTACGTCACATGACTTTTCCATACCCTGACAAATAGTTTCCTGTCATATTTCCTATCACAGGTGGCACTTTCATTATGACGAAGGTCACTGTATCCCTCTAATATTCGTTGGCAACCTTAGATTAATAAAACCTAGATAGATAGTCAGTGCACGAAAGGTGAGGCAGATTTTAGTAAGCCAGAATGGCTTACTCGTAAACGTCACATGAACTGTCAAAGTGAAAAATTGGTAAACACGTCCGACGACTTTTAATTAATTAAGACGGTTTGTGCTGTGAAAGGGTGTCTAAATACATCAGAAAAACTAAAGAAAGTTACCAGTGTTACATTTCATAAGTAAGTACTACGATTCGACGCGTATTTTGCTTGAATTTGGCTTTCAAAAATTAAATACGGGAATGATACCAGTAACAAGAAAATTTATTTCCCAATTGTTCGCCGTACAAATACACTTCCTTTTTTATGAAATCGAGACTTTTCAGTCGATTTATCTTATTGTAATTAGGTAGGTACTTTGAATTCAATAAATAAGTAAGTACATGATGCGTTTTGTTTTTGTTAGTTATAAAATAATTAAAAACGTATTAAAAATTTCCCTACTTTCGGGAAAATCGCCTTCACTGTCTACACTCCCCAACAAAATTGACACTAATGACATAAGATTTTTGCCTCACTCTTGACGAAGCGTTTGTATGAAGACTATCCATCTAGGTTTTATTAATCTAAGTTGGCAACTGTTTGAGTGCTCGTAAAGATAACAGTCCAATTTCCCAGTTGCGCCGGCGCATTGTTATTCACATGTGACGCACGCATGCGCGCCAGATGCTAGTTATTATAAGTAAACAGTTTTCTGACCATTAAGAAAAGCCGTTTAGTGCACGGCAATGTGCGTGTTTAGGTTCCGCACACAGTATGGTCTTGATGAGATCATGTTGGAAACTTACCCATAGTAACCAACAGACCTGCATTCTGTGTTATGGGTAATCCCATAAAATACAGGGTTCATTTAGGGTATAACAGGAGAAATACTTGTTTTTGATCCCCTTTATAGGCAGTAACATAACATGTTTTAAATACTTGTCCACCATAGTCTGAATATGTTGCAACAAAACCAACTTTCTGTCCAATACACCTGCGGGTGTCTGAAACCAGTATTTAATTTGTAAAATTTATGAAGTGAATTAATTTCATACAAAATATGTTAAGCACATATTTGAGTAGACGGAGCGTGAGACATGTAAATACGTTGCTAAATGTTGTGTGCGCAGCTGCGGCCAACGACAAAAACTTACAAGAGGTTCTTCTTAATGATCCATTCCGAATTCGTATTGCTCCAGTACTTGAAGCTTTTAGACAAACATTCATTTTTTTGCAGTTTATCTAATGCTTATTATTTTTGCTTATTTTATCTACTGATGCGTATAGAAACCTTGAGATCAAAATAATTATGGTCATTATCAGCAAAAAAATCTAATCTTTTATAATAATAACAAATGTCGCGGGATGTTCATCTTCTACATTTATTATTTTCTAATATTTTATGTTCGTTTAGTGCAGGTGTATTCTGCATTACACCACATAACATTGTAGGTTTATTAACTTCTATGTTTCGATCTTGTGCGAATACACCGCTATAAATCGCACCCCCCCTGGAATAAGTATGCAAGTCCACTTGTGCGATATTTTTTTTATTGCACTAAAAAATCAAGAAGGAGGTAATACATATTGTCAATTTTTTTCATAATTTTTCTCTTAAAAATGAATAAATTATGTACAAATATGTAAAATATTGCAACATTAAAATATCTAAATTTCCATAGCAAAAACGAAGTAAATACATTTGCACTTAATTGTTTAATAAAGTTCCGTATGAATAATAGCATATTAATAGTTACGTACATCTTCCACGAAGACTTTAAAAAATATTTTCGCGTATCTATTGTTGCATACTTATTCTAGGATATTATTTGGTGGGTATCGTGGTGCAAGTTTAGTTGCTTAGTTTTTCCACGAAACTTTTGTGCACATTATGCTGGTAATTTTGTGCAAGTCTAGATGCCTAATTCTTCCACGAAACTTTTATTCGAATAATAATATATAACAATTGATACGTTATTTTCTACGTACATTATCTTTGTGCAAGTCTAGTTGCCTAATTATTTTACGAAAGTTTTGGCGATGTTGTGTTTTATACCGATATTGATACATTTAATGTAATGTAATTTAGTCATTAACAAAGCACAAATTAACTTAGTTTCAGTCATTTAAGTATCCGAACCACTACTTCTTGCACTAAATACCCTTGTAAGACTATCAGATCCTGTGTGTTTATCAAAAATTCGTACCAATCATGGTGGTAAAACGTGGTAAAATGATCGGTCTTTATGAGTACAAGATCCATTTTAAATTCTGTCTCTCTCTTCAGTGAACCGTTATCGTAGTAATCGAGATAAATATTCATCTTTCCAGAGCCGCATGAGTCCATTTATCAGCTTCGTGTATTGCCAGTGTGACAAGGTATGTATCTTAACGTCTTTCAAAGCAGTAAGCAACAATCGGTGCGTCCCTAATTATAAAATGACACAAGTTTGTATGTATTTTAAGGAATATTGTCATCAAAAGGACATAATGGTCAGACGTGTAAAAATGCAACAACCTGATACAAAACTATTGCCATCTTTTCGTATGTATGATGAGCAGTCAGTATTCTTTTCAGGTGGTACTTGATCGACCGGACGCCAGCTTTCCGCAGACCTCCACAGATTGGACTTGCCACTGGAATGTAGTGCCATTAAGTGCCTTCTATATCCTAATGTTGACCCTATTTGTCCAGTAAATTGCATTATTATTCCAGGCCCTATGAAACTCCTGGCTCAGACAAAGTTTCTATCCTGGTTGCTTCACAGGTCCGGTCACTCTTCAACAAAGCGTATAAAAGCACCTATAAGTTTTGGACCAAATAAAAATAGTTCTTTCTTTCTTTAAAGGTTCAGCCAAACCAACGCAATCACACGCGATCAGCCGGCGTGCAGGCGGCGGCAGTGATGGCGATCAGACAAAATGCATCGATGGCCATCGCTGCACGCCGGCTGATCGAGCGTGAAGTGAACCTTATAGGATTCGGAAGTGATGTCACCAACGAGTTCAATGTGGGTAACTTTTGTAGTCATGCAGACAATAAATATCACTATATTATAGGCTTCTATAGTTTTGTTCCCTTGGACATCAAAATTTGAAAGGGTCCTTCAAAATCGTCTCCCTTGTTCATGAATTGTCTAGATTGAGTAACTTGCTGTTCTGGTAAATCTCCCATTAGGTACTTACTTTAGCAGTAGCATTCAATTTAGTTCAATTGAAATATCTGTGTACTTATTTTCTCACCAATGGTTTCGCCTTGATAATCCAAAATGTGGAGCTGAGTCAGCTTTCTTGTGAATTAACATGATGTCAGTATTAATATAAACGTTTTCGACAATCTCCACGACGCGGTTTGCAACAATAGATTTCCACCTATTCGTCTCTCCAGACAGCTAGGCGATCACAATAGAAAAATCTGTTCATAGTGTGCGAACATCTGTGAGGTTGGTATTCTTCACATTATTGCTTGTCATTTGCTTCATCCAGTTTACTCAAAGCAGCACATAGCTCAAGACGAAGTAAAAGAAAAACAGGTTTCAGAGAGCACTTGAGTTTTTTAGCAATTAATTTTGTTTCAAACCCTTCATCTAGTTCAAGACTGCTCAACCTTTTGAAGAGTTGGGCCAAACGGTCGATTCAGTCGTTAACGACGGGTCACCTACATTTCTGACAGCTAACTTCAGAGAGATCTTAAAGTTTGTACTGTGCTCGGCGGGATTTTTTATTTGGTGCTTTTTTTTTTCAAACTGTACATGCACGGGCCACTTAAAATTCTTTTGGGGGCCACACTGTGTCCCGCGGGCCTGGAGTTGAGCAGCCTTGATCTAGTTGATCTTATGTGAACGGCTGCAGTATAATGCACTCACAGAGGCATCGCTAAATTTATTATAATTATTGTATTTTTACTCGGCCTGCATCTGGCCTTCCAGCTACCTTTATCAGGTCGTCGGACCACCTTGTCGGTGGATGTCCCAACGCTGCGTTTTACGATACCTGGCCTCCGCTTCATAACCTTGCTGGCCCATCGGCCGTCAGTTCTGCCACAGAATAAGTAATAGTACAGGTACAGAAGGATTACTCCGCAAGACGATTTAAATAAATGCGAGTCTTGCTACGACGCGATACAGTGGAATTCAGCTCGCACAGCACTACGTACCTACAATTTTATTCACCTACAAGTTTTGTCTCTTTCTATCGCGTGCCTCTGAACTCTTCTTACGCTGTTAGGGTTGCTGTCTGTCTAGTAAAAAAATAATTCATCTACTTATTTGTAATGAGGTACGTATGTAGGTAAGTACGCATTCATTATGGAAAACCTTGGGAGAGGCCTTTGTCCAGCAGTGGACGTCATTTGGCTGAAACGAACGAACGCATTCTGAGCAGTAGTCATGGTAGGTTAGGTTCCTATACTATCCTAGAATTATTGATTACCTACATGGCCAACATACCTTTCAGCATCTTTGGGAAGCGAAAAAAAAAGATAAATCCGGTAGATTTCTTTTCGAATTTAAACACCCGAACGCCGCACAATAATATTTCTTTCTCTTTATGTCCATTTTTAAATAATACTTCGATCATAGAATTAGGTACTACAACCCACGCCAGCGTCCTGACGGGCGCGAGCGTGACACTCGACTGATATAATACCCGCCGGCGGGGCGCTTCGCTGTAGGTAATTATCGGATGTACCGCGCGGAGTGAGCCAGGCCTGGTTCTGCGTACTATGTGCTTCCAACCGTGCGATGTGGAAGTCATTGAGGGAGGCCTATGTTCAGCAGTGGACGTCCTGTAGCTGAAATGATGATGCTGACGTATTTTTTCTCTCTACCTATACCAATCTATATCTGTATTTTGTCAATATGAATCAAATCCTGCCGTATCTTAATCCAATCTTTTTTTAATGAGTTACTTATCTTTCTATCCTTATTATTTTTTTATCAGCCAAAGTTTTTGTTTTGAAACAAATAAATACTTTCTATTCTATTTCCATTAGAATCTTAACCATGACTGTACTTGGAGCTAAGCTCCAGCCAAGGGGATCAAAAAGTTTGATCAGATGTATCAGATAAAATATTACGTTTCATGATTGGTTTTGCAATTTGTGGTATATTCACATTGTATTTAAATCTGTCCTCAAATTCCATTCAATACCCAATGCTTGGACTGTTCCATCAAGGTTCATGAAACTACTTTAGCACTAGCTGATCTTTTGTTGACTTCATAAACTCAACGCAGAACTAGGTAGCAAAAGGTACATATTTGACCGCAGTTGCATGTGATGTAAAGTGAGATGCAGTATAAGATGGTAGATATCTACCTGTAAGTGCCTATAAGGTCTGGATTATAGTGTTCAGAAGAGAGCAGCAGGCAGCGCCCTGTTCGCATTATAGTATTGAAGTGTAACCTGGTGGATGGTCTGGTCATATCAGATGTATTATTATCTGCTCTGTAAGTTCTCATTAAATTATAGCATTATAGCTTCATGTACATGGGCGACGGCAATTGCTTACCATCAGGTGATCCGTCTGCTCGTTTGCCTCCTATCACATAAAATAAAAATAAAATAAATAATTGACCAGTCCGCTCCTGATAAAAGGTCGTTGATATAAAAATGTTGATTTATTATTTTATAGAAATCGGTACCCTCGGTAATTCGGTCTCCAAATAATGCACTGGTAATCCGAATCATTTTTTGTCACATAAATCTGAAGATCATCTTCATAATGTCATCTAAGAAGCAAACGTTTCATCTCATTATAATATTTCTCGGGTCTTCTTGCAGCTGAGAACTGCTTGTGGGTTGGTTCACAAGCAGTTCGTTATTCAGTGAAATATAAATCGAACCTTAACACGAAGCATCAAATACAATCGTACGCGAGTTGTCTCCGTATTATTCCAGACAACCGCATGATAAGGTAAGTATTACTGTCATTCTTGTTCCTTTTTCTTTTTCAGGTAGGTACCTTGTTTTATAAAAAAAAATCTGTGTGTTCGTTAATCTTTTTCAGGTCTGGTGATTTCTGCAACTTTCTTTCTAACTGAACGGACCTCTGTGTGGTTATGTTTTTGGGTTTTTTTTAAGGGAAAGGAGGCAAACGAGCAGACGAATCACCTGATGGTAAGTGATTACCCGCCGCCCATAGACACCGCTCCTCGGTGAGTTACAGGTGCGTTGATTGTCTTTAAGGTGTTAGAGTCTCCTCTTGAAAGATTGTAGATCGTATTGGTCCGCAAATACTGTAAACGGCAGTTCATTCCTCGGTTTGGTGTCTGCAAATGGTGATTGTGGATTTTCTGTTTTAAATGGTAACTTTACAAAATATCTATCTACCGCTTCCGTAAAAAAAAATGTCCTGAAGCAGTGGTTGGGTTAATACTGGGGAGTGTAAAACTATAAAAGTGCTTTATAAAAGCCTACTTGCAAAAATAAAATGAGTTTTATGCCCGTTTTCACCATTAATCCCAAATTTTTAAGTGACCCCTATAAAAACAAAATTCCTGTTATGTATCACCATAGAGGTCACTTACAAATTAGGGATTGATGGTGAAAACGGGCATTAGTCCTTTTGATAGCTCGTCTCTCCCTAAAAATGCAATTTTCGAAAATTATAATATAGTTATGCAAAAATATTGTAACTTTTTGATTTTGAATAAAGCTATAATTTTAAATACAACCATAAGTTATGTAATTTTTCACAAGGTAAAAGTACGTTATCCTTTTTACGAATTTATTTCGATACGAATAGTTCGAGGAAAAACTACGTAAACTACACTTACACGTTGAATGCACGACTAAATCTGAACGCCAATAAGTGGTTATCTGCAATAATACCAAACAGCATGTATTCCTTTACATGTCAACAATGCAATATTCATAATTACAACAACAAGGTGTTAAATATGTTTCGCGGAATAAGTACGCAACGCTCTTTTTTAAGTTTTTCTCAAAACCTATTAAGTGTATTTTAAATATAAATACATAGGCCCCTCACAGACATTTTTAGCTATCTTTTGATGTATAACACATATTTTTAATAATGGTAATAAATTTTTAGGACAGTTTTTTTACGCTCCTGAAAAGTTGGCATTTTTCACTTGCGTACTTATTCCAGGAAGGGTGCGAAATATACTTGGCATATTGCAAAAGAAAATTTAATGTTAATACCACATTTTATTTGCTTTGCTTTTATTTATTTAGGTACGTAATTTTAATAAATGTCTGAAAATATGGCTCTTGTACTATTATAATTGCGTGTTTTTGGGCACTAATTTTGATGTCTATTAACTATTGTGATTATGTAAATACATACTCATTATAATACATAGGTACTATGATTGTGATCAAACATAAAATAGTTACCTACCTAAAGAAAATATCCTCTGACAGTTTGAATAGTTATATTAACTATCCAAAAATACATACCAATTTTTTTTGTTTTGCATTTTAATTATTGTTATTGACATTATTGTATTCCTACTTGTATGATTAACACATTCCACAAGCAACACACATTATTGATAATGAAAAATTTCACAGTAGGTACTTCGCTTGGAAAGGAATTATGAACGGCATTAATGGTTGAATAATTCAGTAGGTAGTGATGATAATTGATAAGTAAACAATTTACTCGTTGCCAATGCATGAATATTGCATTTATCATGAAATGTAACTGTATCATAGCACGCGTACGACCGCATAATCACAACGAATATAGGTATCTCCAAACGAAACAGTTTGTCACGATCTCAGATCATAGAAAGATCCCTTCTATGATCTGAGGTCACGATCAACATCATTATTCCTTTTCTTGTCAGCCCAAAACTCCGCTACAAGAGTGGCGTTTGTCATTAGCATTCAATCAAATGTCAAAGCAATATTTAACATAGGCCTCCCCCAATGATTTCCATATTGACCAGTTGGTAGCGGACTGCATCCAGCGCCTCCTGTTACCTTTATGAGGTAACCCCAATAGATACTGAAATTGAATAGAAATAGGTAGGCAACCATATGACTCCGTCTGGGAATGTAACTACGAGCGAGTATAATAACATTATTTTTATCCCATGTGTAGATTCTATCTTCCATAGCAATATTGTGTTCAATCATAAGAATAAGCAAACCATCTGGTTAGACAACAGTAGATAAAGTCTAAATTAGGTACCTATTTATTTTTTTCATAATTTAGGCATCTATTTTAATGCGTATCGATCGATACATAATCATTTGATATTGATTGCACTATCACTAGTGACAAGGCTGCCCTATTTACAGATCTCACAATGCCACAGTACATGTCTTGTCTCACGATTGTTTTTATACGTGTAATGGTCGTGCAAATATTGTCATTGATAGCCTACTTACACGTAGCAAGAAAAATAATTCGGAAGTTTGCAGTAGCTAAAATGTTTTGGCACCACCTCGAACAGTATGTGAAAGGACCACGAGCAGTGACACACAGCGGATACCTTCTAAGGTGACATTCAATCGATACCGCATTGACAACGTGTCGATTGCAATCTGCAGCTGATGTCATTGCTACAATGAGAAATGCAGTTTCATTGTGTTGTCCCGCCCCGCAGTGATAGAATTTTAGAAGAGCGCAACAAAATAGTTACCTACTATAATGGCCGATGAACAAAATGCACCTCTTGACGACCAAAGGTAGGAATGATTTTTCACGTAAGTAGGTATAGGCTTTATCTATCACTTTTCCAGGTCAGGTTAAACGGAAGACTGTGTGTACTCCACTCCAATACTTAATCAAGACCGTTTTGCAAAGTAGATTCCTGGTCGCACGATCAATTGACGAATGGCCCCCTCCGACGCAATCCAACTTCCGCCACAACACCCATCAGCTGATCAAACGCAAAGCTTGCATTCTGAATCCAATCTTGCGACTCAGACATACAGGCCGTAATCGATTGTTCCCGACGTATGAGCCAATATCAGCTGATTCATTATGTGCCCGATAAAATTCGACCTTAACGCAATGAGATAAGACGAAGGTCAATGCTTTATGCCAGTTTTCTCCGTTACCGGTTTATTTACCTATCTTTGAGGTACTAAAAATAAGTTTTTGCTCTTTTAACCTAATAATAATAACCTAGCCCGTAATTGTATGAATTTCAATCATTGGATTAAAATTCCAATGCAGATTAATGTTTTATTTATGCTTTGGCGTAATTTCAGAATTCAAGCCTATACTTTCACAATTTCAAAATGTATGCCGTTGTACTTTGCTGTGGCCCCCGCTCCGAGCTGTCGAAGGCTTAGCCGGCGGACGAGTGCACTCGCTGCACAAAAAGACGGCTGAAAGGGCGGAGTGACGGGATCAGGGGTCCAATGCGTCGGCCCTGCCTTTACACTTTGTCTGTTCCTTTTAAAAGTCTGTACTTAACCCTTACGCTGCAAAAAGGTAATGAACAAATTTCTTTTTGTTTTACATTACGATTGTTATCCGAACGAATTAACCCGTTCTGCGGGTCACCTTGGAAATACAATAGAGCTATAATAAACTGGTGAACAGAAATTTGAATCTATTTGTTTGAACTTGTTTTGTTTAATCAATATTATTAGATCATGTTTGTGCAAATCACATTCATGTCGAAAAAACACTATAAAAATGATAAATAAAATTGAATAGTCATACTTGTAAAAATATATAAATTAGAAAGATTACGAGATCGAGACTTACATTGTAATTTAAAACACAAAATGTATTTACATACAAAATTATTATTACCAACGTCTTATTAAATATTTCTTTTCATACTTATGTACACAATTTATAAAAGTTGACTAGTTCCTTTCCAATTCCACATCAAAGAGCATCAAGTCGATACAATTCCCACAAATGGAGCGTGCGATGTGCATCACCTTCCGGGAATAATCTTATTTCTGCTAGGTGCTTTTCAGTTTGTCAATCAACATCAATACTTCTATTTTGAAGCGGCGCACCTGCTCCTCTGTCATGCTGTCGATATCAGGCATCAAGCTCATGAAAAAATGCTGGATGTGGCTGTACGTCGGCTGAGGCAGACTGCTTTCAGTGGTCGTTTTTTTCGTTTCGTCTTTTTGTTTTTTGTACGTCAGATAATCCCGAAAGCAATTTTCTAAATCTGTTTTTTTAACCCGTTTCCGTTTCTTCCGCCGGCTAGTTTCGACTTCGATAACTGTCGGAGCTGTCGGAGTTTCTGCTGCAGTTTCAGCGGTCGGGGACGAGTGGCTCTTCGCTGGCGGGACCACCGTGGTCCCCGCCGCAACGAATATGGGCACGTCTTGGAGCCCGAAGTGGCTCTCGTCCGCGATGACGTCGTTGACGTCCAGCTCGATGATGTTCCGGCTCTCGGCGGAGTCGGCGCTGCTGCTGTAGAGCGTGCCGACGACGGACTGGTGGTGGGGCTTTATGTACGGCATAACAAATTTCAGCTCTTCCGTCAAATAGTAAGGCCGTTTCGATTTACCTCCAGTCGTTTTCAAACTTCTTAGAAATGCACTTCTGATGTTTCTCCATTTCTCTTTGCAATCGTTTACTGAAAAAAAGAAATAAATCTTTTTATTTAAATGTATTAGAGGTTAATCATCCTTACTTAATGCTTTTTCAGATACTTATCGTTAATCAAAAGTAAATTCATGTTTGTATTGCTCATATAGGTACATAATTATTTATTACCTGCACATCACTGCACGATATAAAATAAATTATGTATTGTTTCGATCTAAGCGTGCGGTGTCGAGGCTGCGATGCAAATATTACGATCCAAATAATAATACCAAACTAAGCATTAACTTTTTTGTATATCATATTAATACGTATAAATTGAAACTAGTTACAGAAATAAACTAAGAGGAAAATCATTACGGTTTAACCCTTAAACAGGCATGACGTGGTATATTTCCGTAAAATTTTTGTACCTTAAGAGAAGGCAATAAGGTTCTAAATATGGCATTAACGCCCGCGCCCCCATCAACAGTTATAGTAATGTAAGCTATGTCCAATCAAATCGAAATCTCTTCCCAAAGGATTAACATTTCCCGCAGCCTGTGAAATAAATGTATGTACATAGTTACTTCGTTGAACTTACTAGAGACGCCAATTTTTTTGGATATTTCGCCCCACGCCTTTTCGGTCATGTCCTTTTTAGAATATTCGGGCATGTTGAAGTTGTACAAATACTCATACTTTTGTATCTCCACTATCAAACTGAGGTTGTTGTCGAGGGTTCCTTCGTCGCGTTGAGTCATTGTGTCACTCGACTGCTGCAGACTGCTGGAAGTAGCGACCGCGAAGCACAAATGTCGAGGACACGTTGTACCGCAGTCGCAGCGCGACGCACACTGGCGGCGGGGAGGCGGGCGGGTATCGATCGTCTGTCGAGGCCCTGCTGTGGCACGTGTCTCCGACACGCGTGGGCTCCTAATCACGAAGCGTCCTCAATCCCATAGGAACCCGTCGACATAGACTCGACTCGCTGTCGGCATTCTGAACGCATATTCTCGTCTGCCGTCTGGTTACCACAACTGACACGTTCCGGATTCGATTCCCTGTTACACAAAGTTGTAAAACTGATTGGAAGTTCTAAAGTTGTTTAGTCTTTGCTTGAATCAACCTGATTATCTCTGAAAGATGATTCCATGCTTCGGAGGGCACGTCAAGTCGTCGGTCGCGGTCGCTGCCTCAGGTTACCTGCGTATTATGTTATTCTTTGCTCTGGTAGTGGTGGAAACATAAGCCTGCTGGACCATGAGAGACGTTTGGGTATCATACACCTATCAGATTTTTATATCAACCAATTTAATAGCGGGCTGAAACTAATGAGGGTGCTTCTTGTACGCATCCTACAAACTAATTGTAACAAGCAAGATATTATTGTCATATATCATTATAAATTATGAGCATGCTCTTGCATTATTTCATTTAAAAGTCATAGTTCTCATCTTATAAATGGCAAGAGAGTGCAATGTGGTTCTATCAGCTTTACAAAAAAGTCAACTCACAATTTTTTTACCAACTGGAATTCAAGCGTCATCGCCAGCCAACATTTATCAGTATAAGATTCTAGAAACGATAGCTGGCAGTCATGAAATCAAATCTTTCGACAAAACCTGTCCACCTCACTCCAACCAGTATGTAATTCGATGCTATCGGCTGGGGAAAACAAAGCAAAGAGTGTCGTGTCGTGAGTCGTGAGGCGAACATTCGGCGGGCCGCCCCGCGCGCCGTGTCGCGTCGCGCTTCAGTTGAACTAACGGCATTCGATGGAAGCATGTTTCGAAAACACAGGGCGATATCCTCTCTGGAAAAAGTAGACAGTCAGATTTAAAATTTCTTGAAGTTTGCATAAAGTTGTCAAACACAATAAATTGTACTTAATTTTAAAAAATATTTTCGATAGGTAGGTACCTACTTACCTTACAATTCAATTTCGCTGAGGCATCGTCATCGACATGGTTAACAAGCCGTTCTTTCACAATATCTGTCACTTGATTCAGCATGTTTTCGATAAGTCCAAGTATCATTTAATTTTGACATCTTACTTTTGTAAGATGTAGTTTTTAATTTTGAAATTTTGAGTAAATAACTTCGTAAGTAGTTAGGTAAAAGTCAAAAGAATTGTTTATGTTCTGTAAATATATTTTTATGTGCTTTTAACACCATACGTATTTATTTGCACCAAAAAATTACAAGTCTACAGGTCGCAGTCGCCGACGACGTCGCAGCGTCTTCGAGCATGTTATAGTTCCGTATGTTCCACAACTCGCGCAAGAAGCGGAGCGGAATGGCGGCGCGGCGGGCGGCGGGCGGCGCGGCGCGCGGGGCGGCCCGCGGGAGGGGCGCGCCCGGCGCTAGTGTCGTTGCCGCGGGGACTCGAGCGAACGTGTGAGCGCGGAGCGGAGCGAATCGCGTCATTTGGAATTTATAATCGGAGTCGTTTGTTTTAAAAAGTGAAATTTTAATCTTACGTTGAACCACTGTGACATGACATCATAACGGGCACGTTGATGTTCGCTGCCGACGCAATGAAGAAGGACACCGAGCGGCTCATAGCCGAGGTGGGCGCGCGGCCCGCCATCTGGCAGCAGAAGCACCCGCAGTACAAGCTCAAGCACATCGTTAAGAAGAGTTGGGATGAGATACACGCGTTGTTCCCGAATTATGGTTGTAAGTTGTTAATAAGGATTTAATATTCCAACAAAACGACTAGAAGAGCACATAAATACTGCAAATAATTTTTCATGCTACATAGATTACGGTATTCGAACCCGAGTCCAATCATCTTGGCATGTCGCTCAGAACGCAGATTACCACCGGTGACCGGTGTGTGCGAGGCGTCTAGCGCATACCTACTTATTGTGCGCGGCGTTGCATGCACACAATGACATAATATTCAATTTACTTTTTTGTTGTGTGGTGGTGCTGTAGGTAGGCGGGATGTCATCTGTCATGTTACATACAGAATAAAGCTTATTTAAACAATGAGAATAGCAGGAAATAATATACAGCGCGTTGCCGGCGTTGAATGTGTTAATGTTCGCGTAATAAGGAGGATAATGATTTATTTAAGTGGGTAAATCGGTATTTTTGATAAAATTTATAGGTAGGTAGTTACTATAGTAGGTATGATTGTGTAATTAATTTGATTCAATATTTTGTTATAAATACTTGGTACTGGTAGTGTGATTTAGTAATTTAAATGGATAAAATTTAAATGATATTGTAGTGGCGTGCGTGATAAATCTCTTGGCTCCTAATTACAACTTCTATTTTCGGTCGAGATACCCCATATTTAATAAATACTGTTTTAATAATAGCCCTGAAGAACATAGATAGGTACTTATTTATCAATCAAATGTTGTTTTAAATTAATAGCAGGTCAGATCCATTATTGCAGCAATAACTTTAGTATAATGATCGCACCTGACCTTTACGCGGCGTGGGTCAGTAATAGCCCATAATTTGCTTAATGCGTCACTTAAGCAGTCAACAGTGTTGCTAATATGACTGACTAATAACCTACTTAAGTTTTTATTAGGTATATTGGTCTCTGTCTAGCAACAATTTCTCCAAGCGACTAAGATACTCTGGTAATACTTCAACAATATCACTCATTATTTTCTCCGTTAAGATGCTTTTTTACTTTCAGTGGTCGAGCTGAAGAAGAAATGGAAGAACCTCAAGGACGCGTATCGGAAAGAATTGAAGAAGAACCCGCAAATGCACACGAGTGACCCTAACTATACCTACAAGTCCCTGTGGAAGTACTTCCAAGATCTGGACTTTCTGAAGGACGAGTGCAAGGACCTGATCGAGGACGACGAGGAGCCGGCCACCGCCAGCGACAACGAGAGCCACGACAACTTCGTTGACAACCTCCCTTTGGCCACTCTGACCTCCCCTCCGGATTCTCCCCTCCACCAAGGGGACAGGTCGTTCAAACGCCAACTCGAATTAAGCTCAGATTACCAAGAATTCGAAAGAAAGAGACGCAAAACCATGGAAAGACGCAGCAGTGAGAGGAATTCCGATAATTACCACTTTCTGATGAGCATTCTCCCCGAAATGGATAGGTTACATTCCATACAGAAGATTCGGTTGAGAAATAAGATCAATCAAGCTTTGTTGGAAGAGATGACGCTGGCGATGTATGGGGACCCTATGAGCTGCGACCTGACTCATACGAAAAATGAACAGGAATAGTTTTAATAGTAGATCTAAGAGATTAGATAGGTTGACTACGTGACGGTATCAAGTGATTGATACTGATGAAGATGGATAATTTAATTGAAATTTTAATGTATGATCTATAAGTACTTAATTAGCAAATATTTTCCATATGATAGAGTACAGCTATGTATAAACGACAAGTAGGCTAAAATAGAAACATTCAGTATTTTTAATTAAACACAATTTAAGTACATGTCCCAATGTTTTATTGCAAATCCGATATTCATCTGAAAATTAAATTACGAATAGAATATTTTGACTTTCAGTAAAGAAGAAGTATAGAAGTATACGCGGGTACTTGTATGAAGTAACTTCGATAAACTATTAGACAGACGTTTGACTTGCTAACTCCTGGGTTCGATTCCCAAATGTGATAGGGTAGACACAAATTCATTAAAAATTAAGAATTTTAAGATTATGGTGATTTATTTAATTTTAAGCTTCAGGTGGCTTCAGTTAATCTGACTACTAAGCCTTACGAATGGTGATAATTGTTTTAAATTAGGTATGGACATAAAGTACATTATCAAATAAGCATAATGATGAATCACATCATTGCCACAAAATTATATTTTGTGTGATTGCGTCATCGCATTAACACAAATCGTGAGCCAAAATTGAAGTGGCAAAACATAAACCAAATGCGTTAGCAAAAATTGCTGGTGGAAACTGCACTTGCATTTTATTGCAGCCGAAATTGCAAAAACAATAATGCTTAGTTGTTTCATGTCGAGCCGGATTTCAGAAGAGTTTCCCAAAGTTGAACTGCAGTTTTGAGTTGGTTTTGCCCGGATTTTTTGCTCGTCTCTTTGTTTTACAGAAGCTATATCGAAATACTGGCGGGAATTCCTAGCTTTGTTAAAGGTGTAGCAAATTATGTGTTATTTTAAAGTTGGCTAGTTTCATCTTTACACGCTAACACTAATATTATGTTACAAGTTACTCATATACATATAACGATACGTTAATTAATTTGGTTAACAGTAACTCATACCTTTCCAATCGCGCGATTAAATGGTCAGTTCTTTACTTTGTATGAAAGCAGTTGAGAATTTGAATGTTGTACGGTGTTTTCAGGCATACCTACAAAAAATACCTATCAACTCTATTTGAAATAAGATTGTGTAAGCAACTCGTAGATAATTTTATGAAAAACGGGACTATTCCCACCTCTCGTTCCCACCACTGCAACTCCTGTGTAGCCAGGATCTACAGCTTGACCGCCACAAAACCCCAACCAATGAAGGTCAAGTTTGTCCCGGGGGAAAGTTAAACTGTCATTGGACCCGCAACGAAATTAATCAGAAGAACATAGGAGGAGTTCGAAATTAAGGTTCGACTTCCCTCCATTGCAAAGCGGATGACAGGTGACAAACAAAGGTTTAAAAACCTTTAAGAAAAAGATTATGCACCACGGACAATAAATTAAATTAAGGGGGCCTATCTTATGAGCAATTAGCAACTACCTGCCAATAATATTTTTCACAAAATCGCTTAAAAGCACGGAAATTTTTCCTTGTCGCGACAAGATCGGTGTAATAAATTGCGGAAACAGATGTATGTTGTATTGAATTAAGCATTATATCACGTTCATGTTTCCAAAGATCACACTCCCACAAGATATGATGGGCAGACTGCTCATGACAGACATCATCAGTGGAACACTCGCAAAAAGGAGACGGAACTAGTTTGAATTCGTGAAGTTTATGTTTAAAGTTGCCATGTCCCGTGAGGAACTGCGACGAGCAATGGTCGATTTCTAACCATCGCCTAGTTAGACGTTCGCGTACATTCGGGAAGAATTTATATAAGTGACGTCCTTTGACTGACGTATCCCATCTTTTTTGCCATTCATTAAGTAAATCTTCTTCAACGACTTCTCGGGAATCAAATAATCGACTTATTTTAGAACGATCGCGGCTATTTAAGAAATCGGAGGTTATATTTTCCCTTGATGTGAAGTACATTGCCGCACGCTTTTGTACCTCTAAGTCGACCGGCAGTACACCAGCCAGGACTGGCAGAGCCTCCGTGCTCACAGTTCTGTAAGCTTTGCAAAGAAAAATCAATGCAAGGCGTTGACTTTGGAGTAGTTTCCGTCGAGCGGCTCCTATAGTAGCTCTGTCAGCCCAAACTGGTGCACTATAGCAAATGGAGCTTAAATAAGTGGCCGAATATATTACTCGGAGGATTTTAAACGTTAGACCCCACGTCGAGGTTGAAATGTGACTTAAGGCATAAAAGTTCTTTTTAGCTTTTTCACCGATCTGTTTAATGTGCTCGACAAAACTAAAGTTTTTCTCTAAAATTAGTCCGAGATAGCAAACAGATTCCCGTTTTTTAACAGTTATTTCATTGAATTTAATGCGAGGCAAAACCTTAAGATTACCTTTTAATAGAAGCTGATAAGTTTTGTGAGGGGCAAACTGCAAACGATTCCTGTCTCCCCATTGAGATATTAAATTCAAGCATGATAATTTTATGAAGCTTACAAGTAATAAGAACATTATTTCTCGTGAACGCAGTTAACTACCTAACTAAATAGCTTACAATATCGCAAGTGTCAGACCTCCCACGTGCATAATTTAACATCGTTATGCGATATTCAGTTCTTATTACTGATACAGGTGCTTTTGATGGTTTTAGTTCATATCAAAGAAAAACAATGACAAACACATAATTGCCTACAATTCGCTCGTAACTGCATATTAATGGAAATTAAGTAATTCATAGTCGCAAAGTTTTATCTTGAAATTTAAATTGCATACCTACATTGATAAAGTAACTATGTCTATCTTGATAAAGTAAGTAAGCTACGAGTACTTTAGTGTCCACTACAGACCAGACACGAGAACCTCTTACAATGTTTCAACTTGATTTTACCACGGAATAATAATAATTATGTAGTAGTAGAACAAGGAGAGCCGACGCCAAATAATGGGAAAAAGGGCTAGGGAAAAGAAAAAGAAAATGTAGTACCTAACAGACGTACAAGACTACGAGTTTGTTACGAGCAAATCGACGTAGGTCTAAGTGCCTACAGTTGATGTCTTAATCATGTTTCAGGAGCAGGTTGCTGGTCCCAGCGTGATCACTGCTAACATTGTCGGAAGAGGATCGTTTGCGTAATAGGCGCAGTCGGCAAAACCTTTTGGCAGCGCATCATTTTGGCCCCTGCTTTTTCTGGACGGGTAGGGTCACCAGATGCTGTTACTCAGCGGGACAAAGACACAAAATAGAACTTAAAATCATATTCGCAATTACTTTATAACTAACTATTTTCTAAACGAAAAACGAATACTTATTACATTTTTTAATCAATTTCTGTGTTTGGCAACATTGGGTTTTTAAAAATTATGTGATAGTGATAGTAGATCAATGCAAGCTCTTTTAAAAGCATTTTACGATTAAATATTTATCAGTATCATATTTTATCTATGTCAGCAGTATGAAGGATTACCTAACTACTTACTAACTCGACCTCTATTCCTGACCAGAGAAGCTTATGAAAATGATAAATATATTTTTTTTATCGTTATTTATTATCGTTGATTCACATAAATTAATCACTGTATACAAAATGTATTAGTCAAGTGTGGCCCCCTTACAACAGACAGGCAGAAGAGGCGGAGTGCAGAGTTTTTGTGGCGCATCTGTGCCGCAAAACAGTCGCAATTTGCTGGTAATTATGTGTTACACTCGCGGGCAACTTGCTCATCAAAATAATCTTCTAATGTCAAATGGGAGGCAAACTCATAGGTATCTAGGGTTATGTAACCTACCTTCTCCCCTTTCCTTTCTTTTTAATAAATTGCTTTTATAATGTGTGAATTTTCTGAGGTCAAGTACATATGTGTATTTATAAGATATTTTTAGAGCTCAAAGCTATGGAATGTCTAATAATTTATAAAAATATCAACAAAAGTACCTAATGATAACTTAGCTTAACTCTTTCTTATTTTTTTCAGTTTTACCAGTGTTAAAATTAGATTCAAACTTTTTAACAACGTTTTTGAGTAGTATTTTTAACGGTCCTTGTTTGTAGAGAAAGTGAATAAAAAATTACCAACATTTTCCGACTCACAATTTTGTTTTTGTCCGCGGACGAGACAAAATGGGTAACCTTAATTTTGCCGATTGTACTTTTATTCGTGCCGTAAAAAATAAATAAAAGAGAGCTCAGCTTTTATGGCGGCAATCTGAAATCTAGGGGTGTAGGACAACAATAATTGTTGTAGTTTAGGGCGGTCTCTCATTTTTACGGAGGTGGTCGCCCTAGCCGAAGGGTGGCCATACAATCAGATTAACCGGTACTTTTATTTTATAATCAGTACGGGCAGGTGTACGGCATTAAATAATTTTCAATTAAATAGACATTATTATTTTTACATGTAAGCTTCATTAATCACTAATTTAAATGACATATTATATGATAACTTCATTTTAAATGTTAAATAAAAAATCGACTGACTAATGTGATTTGTCTAAGCAAAAAAATATCTAATATAAAAATTACACAACTTTGTAACCACACTATATCCGGTAATTTTATGTAATTGAAATTCGTATTAGCTATAAATAATGATTAATAATACCTGTCTACTTTCTTCTTCTTTTTATGTGACGGCACACAATGTTGTTCGGTCACTTAGCAGTAGATAAATTGCATTAGGGTATTTGATACCACCATTAATAGAGTAACTTTGATGCGGTGTGTTCTTTTCGAAAGTAGGTAGGTACCTACCTAGTAGTAAGCAGTGCTTTGAAATCAAAGTTTCGTTCGTTCGTTTCAGCTAAATAACTTCCACGGCTGGACTAAGGCCTCCCTGAGGATCCCACTAGGTGAACCGACGATCTGGTGAAGTGGAGGCCTTTGTCCAGAAACCCAATTCTGTAATAAATACCAGAGCATTCTAGTCTGATTTACATTTGTAACAATTAGATACAATAGAAGTGCGAGTCCTTTGTTTCCTATCTCCGGATGCGTGTCCGGCCCGGCTGTCCGGGCGTCCGGGCCGTCATCGCTGTCCGGATCAACACTCGCACGTTTCCGCGCCGCTTCACTACGCTCATAGGGACGCCGATTCAATTCAAAACGGGAAAATATACGCTGGAAAGGTGCCATAGACAAAAAAAAGTTCTGATAACAAAGCTTTTATTTGCCAGGAAACCTGCTCTAACCATCGAGCTGCAGTGATATTTGATATTTCTACCTAACCCAATAGGGTTACCTATTGAATTCTTCAATCTCACCTCTAGACTTATTATACTTATTTTTTATCCACTTACGGCATGGAAATGCAATGCATCGATGCAAAAACCATAAAGTAGGTACGGTTTGATATTCATAAAGATGTCTGTTTATGCAGTGGTGGAAATTAATTGAAAATTATTATTAACTTTAAAAATAGATAAGGTCAAACTACAAAACGGCTATTATTAAGTTAAGTACCTAGGTACTTGTATTAAACTAGATGATTGCATCTAAATGCATAAAAATAAGTAGGCTACTGCTATGCACTCAGATCATAGAAGGGAAATTATAAAGAAATTAATAGGTAGGTTGTATAATGAACAGTTACGTAGAGTTAACTGGAATTTTGTTTTTGAGCAAATCTTGTCCAGGAATCGAACGCTGGACCTTCCGTGTAAAGACTATCAATCGTGCCGACCCGCGAAGGACGCAAAAACGCATTTCTATTGCCGTATTGTCAATTTGAACACAATAAATCAATCCTAACAATACCATTTCACTATTCAAAAACATTTGGAGATGTAAAAGAGAGAATTGAAAAAATACTGGTTTCTAAAAAATGGGTGGAGCGACGTCTGGCGGAGTTCCGCGCGAGCGACTCGATCGATACTCGCTTTATCGAGTTTTTGCGCGAGAAGCGATCGACAAAAAGTGACCCGTCACCCGCCGCGGCACCGTCTGCTCCAATTAATGGTAAGGTATAGTCTGTTCGAGCTACTCAGATGGGAAATGGTTTCTATTGTTGAAACAGATCGTTTGTGACAGCGGCTGTGATTTAGATTAAATTACATCGTATTGTCTAAACTGAGATTGTAAAGAGTGACTCAAGTGATTAAAATGCAATGATCTTGATTAAGATTAAAGTAAAGGTAATAATTAAGTAAAGGTTAAATAAAAAATGTATTAATAATAATGTAACAATACTATAACAAAGCCCCGTAATCGAAAGGTCGTGGGTTCGATTCCCGCCTTAGGTAATTTACAATAAAACAAAACATTGTAAAATAGTTAATTAATTAATCCTACTAATATTATAAATCCGAAAGTTTTGTGGATGTATGTTTGTTACTCTTTCACGCAAAAACTACTGAACTGATTTTGATGAAACTACAATACTGTAAAGTTTACAGTATTATTGTTTATACATCAGAATGACATAATCTGTGACAAATTTAATTGCACTTGGGCGAAGCCGTGGGCAAAAGCTAGGTAAGAAGGACCTAATAGAATTCTAAAGCCGAGTTCTAGCTTTACTACTTTAGTTAAAGTAAGATAAAATTGTCTTTGCATTCATTTGCATAACTTTGAAAGGTGTCTACTTAGCCTTATTTACTTTGCTCTCTTAGTTCTCAGCTATTTCAAAGACGTTTTCAAGTGAAAGTAAACGGCGTCCAGTTACATTGATCGATCCTTCCTCACGACTTTTGAATTACCACTGAAGCGACAACCGATCGCGTTTTTGCCGACAAGAACCACGTCCCGTCTCGGCCCAATTAATAGAGTCTTAATTATCTCAGTTTCGTTTTTGTGCCGTCAGATGCCGCCGCTGTAGTTAATTGATTTTGACGTTTCCACGCTCGGCCGGCTCAAGGCGATTGGGCCCTTACAAAAATGGGATGGAAACTAGACGAGGATTCCATAGAAAGTAAGCACTTAAGCCTCTTACAGACGGTTTGCGGCGCGACTCGGCGAGGTAGAAATAGTTTATGAAGATTATAAAGGTGGCCTGGTTCTCACCGCAGACCACGTCATCTGAAAAGGCTTTGTGCGACTTGATACAAAGTTGCCAAGCCGTCCTAGAGTGAGCTAGGGGATCTTCAGTTCGATAATAATACAGGGTGGAATTTTGTAATGCCACCTAGAGGGAAGTACCTACCTACTCTTAATACTGTAGAAAATACTCAAAGAAATATTTTTGAAAAGAAATAGAACCATTCAAATATTTTCAAAAATTGGCTTGCCACACTTGGGAATCGAACTAACTAAAATATGTAAAAATTACACCCTGTATTTTTATTACATCGATCGTTAGGGTTAAGTTTAAGGATAAAATCTCTCTAACCAACCTGATAAATCAAATAAAAGGAAAACCATAAAATCTTAAATTATTTTAATTAGGTATTTACAGAAAATTGTACCTATGTAATGGTGCAGAATTTTCGAAAAAGTTTCAGAAAACTTTGAATGCAGTTCTCTTTCTTTTTAAAAATAAAGGAAATTTGATTTCTTTGAGTAAAATGTTCTGTCTACAGTATTATGAGTACCTACTTTCCCTCGAGATGGTATTACAAAATTCCACCCTGTATACATAATATGTTGTATACCTACTTATGTATGCCTATACATCACATAAATAAATTCGAGTGAACCACAGGATCGAGCTAACTTATCAAAACTCACATTGTTGCATACAAAGTTATTACGACACCCTAACACAAATACAGGCACCAACTCATCATTTCACCGTACACAAATAAACATTAATTATGCAATCAAATGCAAAACTGCTCATGTAGGTAATCTATGCGCAAATTAAAAACAAAACTACAAATCACTTACCGAAATGCCGCTAAGTATCTATCTGCTACATTCCATTAAAATTGCACATTAACACAGAACTCCACTATCAAAACACCACACCTAATTTAAAGGATAAATTACTATTGTTAAAAATATTATTTTACTACACAAACACAATCACGCAATTATAAATGTTTTCAGTGTCAAATTAATATCACTAAAAGTCTATGCAAATTGATTTTGCACAATAATAAAAACCAATTTTAAGGTTAGTGGCCGCCGACACCACCCCGACACAGCGGCGCCTACATTTTTTTTAAAATCTGTGCGCGCCACTGTACGCAATGAAATTCGTAAGTTCTAAATTCAAAAATGCTTCGAAGTCTTTCAAATGCTGCAGTGCAAGGCTTTATAGATTGAATGCCTTTGCCTAAAAAAAGTAAAATTTGGTCTTCGCTTTGAGCTCCTTAAATTAAGCTCCGATTAAAGTATTTATAAAAAAAATGAAAATGGTTTCCATAATTCGTAGTAGTTGTTATTTAGTAGTGCTTTACTTTAGAACCAAAGATAATTTTATTAAATTCGTAGTGTACCTAGTTTAGTTCACGTTTGAAAGATTTAATGTGATTACAGGCCCATGTCAGATAATCCGGTGATACGTAGGTTGATGTTAAATTAATTAACCAAATTACCATTCGACTCAGCTCTGATAGATAGATAACGACGCCCACGCATTATAGGGGCAGGTAAGTAGGAACAGTAGACCCAGTCCATCTTACTTATTTTGTTAATTTTAAACCTTGTACATAAATGTGTCTTTACACACATGGAGCCTACAAGTTTGCTCGTATACATTGGCGAGAAGCTACCAGCACTCTCTAAATATGTACATTCATTTGTCTGCATATTTAAAATACCATTACCTTGCAAAAACCAAACTCCGGTAATTTCGGCTGGAGATAAAAAAAAAATATAATTAATCATGATTTATTCCTCAGTGGACGAACTAGAAAAGGATGCAAAGGTACTGGGTTCGATTTCGAGATGGAATGCCAACGCAAATTGCCAAAAAAAAAAACTTCGCTGGGCTTTGATATATCTGTGGTGAGCCACTGAAAGTCTGTGGTAGAAAGCTCATTTGACTATTTTCCGAATAATTTCGGCACGGTCCAAAGTTTGACATAATGTCACTGTTCTCAATTTATAGCGCCTTTTGTATTATTAATTAAATGAATAAATAAATTAAACCAGCTGGATGTCCATGCATTGTACGGCACGTAGTCCGCACCAATCGCGCTGCCCCGCGGGAATCTATTGGCCCATACGTCATGATTGCGAGACGGATGGATAAACTATTCGATCTATGCTCGGCGAATAGCAATTCGGTACACTCGAGTGAGAATACATAATCAATTGTTTTTAATCGATTAGCGCTGAGTTTTGTAAGTTTTGGTAAATCTCGGAGTCGAGCAAAAAAGGACTGATAACATTTGTATGAAAAAAATGATTACATTACATCAAACTACGGGTAAATAAATAAACCAGATACAAAAAAAGCTCATAGTTAATGTGAGTCTTTGAAATTGTCTAATTGTATTTTGCCTTTGGGTTTTTCAACCTGTCAATTTTTTGCAAGTTTTAAGATGAATGCTTTGGCCACAATGGCCATGACCATGAAAAAGTAAACAGATAGAGCTTCACTTTTCCTGCGGTTAGGATGTATGAAAGTTATTGAATTATTTTCGATTATTTCAGAACAAGGTCGAATAAAAATCAAATTGCACAATTTATTAATATCACGCAGATTTAGTTTTTTAATCGGAGATAAATAATATATTTTTTTATAGTAGAGTAGATTATATATTTCTGATAAAGAAAATTCTCATTTTTTATTGCAGAGGGCGCTACTATCACAAATAGTAATTTGTGCTAGTAGAGTTTTGCTTGATAATCGTTATAAAATTAATTAAAAAAATTATATAAAAGATGTTTTCATCTCATTGGCCGCCTGCATTGTAAAGCCACAGACCCTCATGTGAGCCGCCCCGGCCGTGTCTGGAGTCTTCGTTAGTCAAAGGACTACTTAGAGCCACCATACCCCCCGCTGATTCAAGTTTTTGAACAGACGACAAGCATAAAATTTAATAAATAAAAAAAATATTTAAAGAAAAATTGGAGCAATAGATCAGTTAAAATTAACCATCAAATTACAATATAAATTATTTCAATTTATTAGGCGACTACTTTAAATAATTTAAGATTTTATAAAATACGAGTAGATTATTTGCGTATAAAGAAACGCAAAATTTCCTGCAAAAGGAAAGAGCCAAACAAAAAAAAAAGTTATGCATTGAAAATTGCGGTAGTGTAATATTTTTCGATTGTTGTAATCTACCGCCTTATTTCAGTCTTTTCGGTATCGGGTCGGTTACGCGTTAGTCGCGATTTTGTGATTTACTAATTAATTGTGTAATAATTTGCTAATTACTTTAAAACTCTTGTTTGTTTTGCTTTGTTAAACTTCTTGCCTGTGTGAGGAACGTTCCGCCGGTGTTCTATTTTTGAAAAATACGCTTAGGAAGGACATTTGACAGTTTTTCTTCAACATAGTGCCTACGTAATGGAGTGTGTAGTTTGTAGTATGGAGTGGTGAGGTGATCGTGTGATGCAGAGTTTCGGATTTTCATTGCCAAATGTAAAGATCCATTTAAGTAATGTTCAGTTCATAATGCAAAATGCATCTTTATCTTTACGAGTTAGATAGTAATCGGTGATTTTGTATTTTTCAGCGGTGCCTGCCTACATCAAATTCTACTGGCAGGCGATGGAGATGCAGTATGCCGTAATGGTAAGTGCTAGCATGTATGTACAGACGACCAACGTGCGGTTTTATGTAGTCGTAATAAAGGCGATTTGCTACAAAATGTATAGTATGATCTGCTATCGTGTGTATGTCCTACCTTCCATTCTTTCTAGTGATGTTGGCGGTAGTTATATGGGAAATTTTGTATTGATATATTTGTAAAGGAACGCAAAATCACCCAGTAATTTTAGGCATTGAAAGTTGCGGTAGTGAAATATTTTTGATTATTTTAATCTACCGCCATATTTCAGTCTTTTTTTGCTAATTACTATAAAGCTGTTTGTTGTTTTTCTTGCCTGTGTGAGGAGCGTTCCGCTGATGTCCTATTGTCGAAAAATACGCTTTGAAAAGTGGACACTGGACAGTCCTACCACCACCTTTCGAATTAGTAACTACTACGTAATTGAGTAATTCATAGTATGAAGTGGTGGTGTAAGGCAGTGTTGCAGAATTTCGTTGTCAAATGTGAGGATCTATTTATGTAATGTTCAGTTCATAATGCAACATGCATGTTTATCTCTACGACTTAGTAATAAGTGATTTTGTATTTTTTCAGTTGCACCTACCTGCATCAAATTCTGCCAGCGGACGATGGAGAATGCAGTATGCCGTAATGGTTAGTGCTAGCATGTTAATGTACAGACGTTTTGTGTACAGAATCTTTGCACAAAACGTCTGTACTACAGATGTAGTTGTATTATAGGAGATTTGATAGGAACGCAAAATCACCAAGTAATTTTAAGGATTGAAAATTGCGGTAGTGAAATATTTTTTTATTGTTTTAATCTACCGGCATATTTAAATATTTTCGGTATGCAGTGACACCTCAGTACGATTTACTTATTAAGTTTTTTTGCGTAATAATTGGCTATTAATTTATTTGAAATCTTTTTGTGGTTTTTCTTGTCTGTGTGAGGAGCGTTCCACCGGTGTATTATTTAAAAAAAATACGCTTTGGAAGGTGGACACTGGACAGTTTTTTGTTTCGAATTAGTACCTACCTACCTAGTAATGGAGTGTGTACTTACTGTGTAGTTCGTAGTGACGGAGTGGTGATCTAGTGTAATGCAAAGTTGCGGAATTTCATTGCCAAATGTAAGGCTATGTAATGTAATGTTCCGTTCATAATGCAACATGCATCATTATCTCTACGAGTTAGATAGTAATCAGTGCTTTTGTATTTTTTCAGCTACACCTTCCTGCATCAAACTCTACCGGCGCGGCGGCGCGGCGGGCGATGGAGAATGCTGTATGGTATTAATGGTAAGTAAATTTACGCGCCGTTTTCATCATCATCATCGTTTCAGCCATAGGACGTCCACTGCTGAACATAGGCCTCCTTCCCCAATGATTTCCACAATGACCGGTTGGTAGCAGCCTGCATCCAGCGACTTCCTGCTACTTTTATAAAGTCGGCGGTCCACCTTGTAGATAGGCATCCTACGCTGCGCTTTTATGCGTTTTATGTAGTTGTCTTACGAATTAGATGATAATCGGTGATTTTGTATTTTTTCAGCGGTGCCTGCCTACATCAAATTCTACGGCGGGCGATGGAGATGCAGTATGCCGTAATGGTAAGTGCTAGCATGTAAATGTACAGACGACAGCACGTCAAGTTTACACAACGTTCGTTTTCATTAATGTAGAATCAGATGTAGAGTTGTAATTTGCTACAAAATGTATAGTCTCGATGTGCTATCATCTGTATGTACCTACCTTTATTTCCACTTATAATGTGTGTCAATTTTATATTGCTTTATTTTTTCCAATTTGTATTACTTACGGTCGAACGAAATCTTTTTTTAAGACAGTTTCCAAGCAATAAACGTGTGAAAATACATTAATCTAATGATGGTAATAACATGTAACTGCAGATATCGCTGTATTGTTGATTGTTGCATTTCTCCAAAACGCCAAATTCAACTTGTTCATGGGACATTGGTCTAACTAAACGCCCTGCTGCGAAAGAGCATTAGCTCTTTATGTGCCTTCACCATTCATGCGCAGAATTGTAGGGACAGCACGAACGAAACGAAACGACATTCAAACTTCGACCCTTGCCATTGTAAAGATAAATCATGAATCAAGCTTATTTTACTTTATTATATTTTTGCAATAGTTTCTAAAGTAATTTTCCAATAGATTGGCTTGCGTTGTTGATTGTAGTTGTCAGCAGGAGACTGATAAATATTTTTCTTTTTACAATAAGTTCAATACTTCAGCTTTTGAAGTTTCACTGGATTTATAAGATTAGTTATTTTATTTTGTTTCTATAAAGCTTAGTAAATATTTATCCGTTCGAGTAACTACATGCATAATTACCGATTGATTACTTTTTCTGAGCAGTATCCTATTTTAAAATAGTATTTTTATGGTATATGCAGACAGGCAGTCTTTGTTGTATTTAAACCTGTAGGCGTGTTTGAATTTCAATTCGCAAATGCTCGCATGAGCCCAGAGCCCATTTAGATAAATACCATCTAAACCGGTCCTTTATTTATTGTTTAATTTGCCAATATTTACCCACGAACACTATAATCCTACACGCCAGCCGGTTGCCACGTGTGCGGGTAGACAGAGTCATTAGCACTCCCGAGCTTGCAATAAGCACAACTTACACCAGACTCTGCCCCATCTAGGGGACATAACATTCCCACAATAGTCCACAACAGTCCTCCATCGCGTTCGGTCTTGAGCTCCGCGTTTGATCTCGCTCCAGGTCTTGCCGATTTTCTTCACCTCGTCTGCTACAGTGCGCCGTCAAGTTTGTTTGGGGCAACCACGACAACCAGACAAGTTGTTTGAACTGAAATTATGATCACTCGTGAACTCGTGAGCAGGCTCGTAATAAGTACACGCGCTATCAAAACGCCTTGAAGTGAAAGCGTTGTTATAACTTTAACAAACAATGTTATGAAATATTTTAGCTTATTAAAGAACTTTATTTAACTTAGATAACAAGAAGTCTAGTAAACTCTTGGATTAGGTATGTTATATTCAGTTTAATCTTATAAAAACGTTTTACTTTAACGAACCCCTTTCTTCTCATACCAATTAGTTTCTGCTTCATAATTGATTACAGTAGTTTTTATTGACTTTTAACATAAAAGGTATAGATATCCTGCATTTAGATTTCTACTGGTAAAATTAACTTTGATTGATATTTCCTAAGACATTGAGATACCCACTAAACTACTCACTACAAGAATCCACCAGTCACTTATTAATACATTCTAGATAATGATACTAATCAGGCTTCCATTCAAACCTCCTAAACTGGTCGTGCCAGCTGGCCGTCAATTACCGCCGGACATCTGTCACTGCGCATCGAGACGGCCGATAATACTCTTGTCGCTGCGCCTGCGCCTCTTGTTAATAACGCGGAGGCGAGTGTACCGCTTGATGTTTTATTTAAAAACAAGTCGTGTGTAAAGAATGTAAATAGAGGGGCATGATTCTTAATCTTAAAACATGGGCTTTAAACAGTTTAGTATAATGATAGCAATTGGTATAGTTATAGTAGTCCAGCAGATGGTAATTATAATAATAATAATAATAATGTAAGCTTTAAATTCTTACATGAGCTTTTCAGAACAACTCGAAAAACTTACCTACACCTCCAGTTCTATTTGCTATAATAGCCGCTGATGAGTCAGTCTTTTGATTTTACTGTAAATATGTACCTACAATACATTTCCATAATTTTTGTCTTTTTTCATAAAGATTTCCAATGTAATATGAACTGGCAATTAGTTCTACCAAAATTTGCGATATTTTAAGAATCAGTCACATCACAAGCGGTCAAATAAGTGTATGTGTATTTACCAACCAATAAAAAAGTGTTAAGTTTTGCAGTTAAACATTGACACTACCACTCTTGTTCTTTTTATTTATCTTTTTGTTCTATACGGGAAAAGTTGGTCCGAAAGTGAGTCTAGAGAACGGTACCTACCTACAGCGCGACTGCCGCCAATATCGCGGAAAAATGTTTAATTTAAAACCAGCCGGCACAATAAAGCCCAGTGTGCCTACCATGAGTTTGCGTTAGGTGTGCTCGCTAGCGACTGCGTAAAAAAATGACATTTAAATGTATGACATATTGTGCAGCGCCCCTAGCGGCTACTTTCAAGAAATAAAATCTTCATATAATTTTTTGACGTATTCGCTAGCGAGCTCACCTAACGTAAACTCATGGTAGGCACACTGATCGCTCTATTGATAAAATTCGCCAGACCTGTCCCCGAGATGAGATCTTCTGTCTGTTTTTTGCCAGAATTCACTGCGAGTGAAGAATTCACTGTTTACCGGTTGCACAACTAGAAATTACTTTTTTTTATTCTTACTCTGAAATGACATGTTTTCTTTTAAAGCTCTCAGAAAGAATCATGATAATACATTATTTGTGTACCATTATCATAATTACATGTACGAGTATATTATGCATATTTTTTCCATTAACTGCAGCAAAAATAACCTAGCCGCAAATTTTTTACCTACTACAGGAGTACAGAGTAAGAATAATGTTACATTTGGGTATAATTTAGCGACTTGATGACGTCTAAACTTACCTACTTTTACTTTAACCAGGCCTCCGTCACTCGCCTATGCCGGCCGAGATAATTACCTACAGCGCGCGACAACTTCAAGTTGCAAATCAGTCCGGGCCGCCACGCGCCTGTTTGCACACGCGTATTTCTATACACGATCGGTCGATCATCGTCGCAATCAAGGTTTATTGTTCCAACAGCACTGTTATTCTTCTTTAATGAAAAATTGTAATATTTAGGAATAATAATTAACTGTAGTGATTTAAATAATAAAAAAAACTACACTTTTTAAATAATAAATTATTTTGAAATACTTATGACAAAAAACTATAGCAAAAAAATTATTTTAGCTAATAAAAACAAAAGTTAATATTTTTATTAGCTAAAATAACTTCGTTCGTTCGTTCGTTTCAGCCAAATGACGTCCACTGCTGGACAAAGGCCTCCCCCAAGGTTTTCCACAATGAACGGTCCTGCGCTGCCCGCATCCAGGCTCTTCCCGCGACCTTTACCAGATCGTCGGTCCACCTAGTAGGAGGCCTGCCCACGCTACGTTTTCCAGCCCGTGGTCGCCACTCGAGAACTTTCCTGCCCCAACGGCCATCGTCTCTACGAGCTATGTGCCCCGCCCACTGCCACTTGATTTTAGCAATTCTGCGAGCTATGTCGGTTACTTTGGTTCTCCTACGGATCTCCTCATTTCTGATTCGATCACGCAGGGAAACTCCGAGCATAGCCCGCTCCATCGCCCTTTGGGTGACCTAACTCTGAAAATAACTTCACCGTGTCTATTTTCCGACACTACACCTTTTCAACCGACTTCAAAAAAAAGGAGGAGGTTCTCAATTCGACCCGTATGTTTTTTTTTTTCTATGTTTGTTACGCGATAACTCCGCCAATTATGAACCGATTTGAACAAATCTTTTTTCGGCGTATAGGTAGTACCTCAAGGGTGGTCCCATTTAAATTTAATAATAGAAAAAACAACCCCCAAGGGTGGAAAATTGGGGATGAACTTTTTTATACGCAATATCTCCGCCGATTATAAATCAACTAGCTTTCCGCCCGCGGCTTCGCCCGCGTGGAATTTTGTCTGTCACAGAAAAACTTTATCGCGCGCGTCCCTGTTTCAAAAACCGGGATAAAAACTATCCTATGTTCTTTCCCGGGACTCAAACTATCTCTATGCCAAATTTCATCAAAATCGGTTGCGAGGTTTAAGCGGGAAAGCGTAACAGACAGACAGACAGACAGAGTTACTTTCGCATTTATAATATTAAGTTGGGATTTGAACGATTATTTTTTTGTTGAATAGGTATTATCAAAAGGGTGGTTTCATGCGAATTTGAAGAAAATATTTCACCCTCAAGGGTGGAAAATTGGGGATGAACCTTTTTATACGCAATATTTTTAATTTTTAGTTTTTTTTTGTGTTCACGCATTTGAAGTCGGTTTTATTTTTTTTAAAAGTTATAAAACTGTTTGTTTAATTTCGAATTATCGCAACACTGAAGTTTATTAATAGGTACTTTAGAGATGGTACGATTATACAAACTCCACTAGATTAAAGTTTTCTAATCGTAAATACAATAAATACTTCTTAAAATTAAGTTTTTATTTATTTTACTTTGCTCATACAACCCTGACGCTTGAGCGGTGACGTAGATCAATTCTAAACACAAAAAAAATGCGCTCTTGTGAGCGTAGTAGTAAGGTGCGATTTCGAATGCACCATGTGCGTTGGATATTTTGCATTATTATTATTACCGTTAAAATGTTGGCATCTGATCCTACACAAAGGAGTGCAATTTCTGTTGCTACTATTATGTATTCTGTGCTTTAACTCTTCATAGGTAAATCTAGCTTTAACAATACTAACTAAAATCTGTTCATACATCGGTCGGAATAGCACACATATTTGAAATACGGTAATGTATGGAGATTCCCTCACTTGTTTGTAAGGCTCGTAAACGCGCGCGTCAATTGGAGGAGAGATTGATCAGCCATTACGTCGCTCGCAGCTGCGGACCAGTTCGGCAACGCGTTAATTTTCCATTCACTGTTCCTCTGATAACATAAAAAGATAGCTAAAGTTAACATCTTTTTTATTACTACGCAAGATCGCAACGCTAGATAACATTGATTTAAAAAAACTTTTTTAATGACCTCAGCACATTTATAAACCACTTTATACCTACACGTTGCTTTTTTCTCTTCTTTTACTTTGTGAATTGTGATGTTCGAGAACATATTGTCAGACTTTATGAACCATCAGACCTATTATTATGTATCTCCTACTCCTGAAACACATAAAATGACTTTTCAATATGAACCCTAGGTATGTGGGAATTGAACCCAAGACCTCCGGGCCAAATCATTACCACAAGCCCAACGAGTCGCACGTTGCCGAGATAGGCGTGCGTAATGATTCTTTTGTAGAGCGGAATCAAAAATGCCTTCTTTTTTTATTCAAATCCAAGCGAGTTAAGCCGCCGGCGAAGGCTGGAACTAACACAAGTTATTCATGCTTTATATCAACACTGTATGGGAGTGGCACACATGCTGCGTTCCCCTTTACCACATTTATAGTCCGTCTGAATAACCATTCATGCTGTAGAGCGGCTTAGTATGTGCTGTTGCCAAATTGCAAGGTTCGTCATTCTCATTCCACAAACTGCGAGTACTTTGTCGGTTTACAGACGCAGGAAGGATTAATTAATTTGCGTTAATGACAATGTTAAAAGATTCTATAGTTATTAGTAAATTAGTTTTAGTATTCATACACTGGCATTGCTTGTTTGTTATATTCATAAGGTTTTTATTAACTTTCCTTCATTAGAAACAAAGTTTGTGTCATGAAATTACCTTCATATTTGTGTTTGTCAAGTGCTTTCATGTCCTCTCCGATCAAATCAAATCAAATCAAATTTCTTTATCACGATCGTGCGTCCTTGACGTAGTTCCTCCATCAAGTAGGACACCATATTGTGGATAGATGAATAGGACTTCCTGTCATTGTCAGATATTCTAGAAGCTTGGATAGATCACGGACGTTTTAGTTAAGTAGTTTTCGGTGGTGCTTGAGAATAGTGGGGTAGGTACTTATGGAACACAATACTTCAAACACTTCCTAGACTTTGGTTTTTTATACGCTAGACAACTCTACCGTCTAGATCATAGAGTTCACTTCCTTGTGCTACAAGGTACCAGGCACAGATTTCTTCCGTCTTCAAACCCAAATTTCTTACAAGTCCGCTAAAAAACTTGTTGTATTTCCCAGTATTCGTCAGTTTTATGTGACGTCAATAGGTTTATGGCACTTTTACTTGTAATCGAGATTTTGATTGTCGTCGGTGGGGGTATTTTAGTAGATATATCTATGTTTCGTTGCCATTCGACACGTCTAAAGCTTCAGCCTCTATCACGGCACGCTCTTGTCTCCTCCATCGGAAGCAATGTAGCCTGAATAATGGGCCTACCCTCCGCTCGGCGCACCGATGATCGCTTCGCGCGGCTTATCGGCAGGCTAGGGTTACCATCGTTAGAAACGCGATGCGACCGCTCATAGTCAACGTAGAACAGCTATGTTTTAAGGCTTCGGTCTCCTAAACGCGTCCGACCTCGGCGTCGTTCCTATCGACGTCTACACACCTACGGCGTATATAGAAGTCAGAAGATCAAAGCCTAACAGACAAATTAAGTCTTGTTTTGTTGTGTCTCTGAAATCAGGCAATCTCAAGATGCTGATCAATACATATTATAATTTATTCAAATATGTAACAAGGTTTATGCATTATTTATTTGCTTGTTTTTGGCGAAGACTGTTGATTTTAGTTTTAAATTATAATGAGGTACGTCACATGTTTTTGTTAATGTTTCCGAACATTATTACCTACCTATAGGTAAAAAAATATCGCAACACAAACGGAATTTCCCCTATTAAAATTGTTCAACCCACTTCGATCGTCACCGCAGCATGATAAGGCGAGAGTCCCTCATTAACATAACGAAGCTGTCATTTTGCTGTCAAAGCAAGCTGTTCTGGGCGCGCTATTGTGTGATTCGATACGCGATTTAGTCGTGACGTGTAAGCCCGCCATCTGGAACGATATCGGGTGTTGCTCTTCGTAGCTCTAGGCTTGCGGTCAACCTAGATGGCAGTTTCTCAACCGTGGCGGCTCAAATTGTGGTGTGGGAACGAACCACTCGAGCAAGAGGCTCTGTGAGATCAAATGGTGTAAAATTATGGATAAAATATGGTCAGCATCTACGTCCTGCTATAGGTAGTACAAGCACAAACCCATCTGTGGAATAGTTCAGACCGATATAGAGAACAATTTTGATGCGCCCTGTATAAGAACCTAAACAAATTGTTAGCCGGAATAAAACCGTATATTATACCTAACTATATTTTCTTCTTTCTATCGGCATTTTCATCATTCAAAATCCCAATGTTTGTATCTTTTATTGGCTCAATTTACTTCATAAAAACGCTTTTTTTTTGTGAAAGCTGCCTGATATACACTCTGCACCACAAAGTTAGTGGAATCCACGCCATTTTTCCATAAAAAGGCTATCTGGAAAACTCGCCGCGCGCCGGCTTACAAGGTAACCATTATGCAGCTCCCGCTGTTTTTGTCGTTCTATCAACGCATAGCTAAATACACTCGGGCAAAAATATTTATTCCGTTTTTACCGTCGTTGCTACTTCATGCGTAGTTAAATAAACAATTGGAGTGCGAAATGTTATTCTCCTCCTCTCTAAAGGCATCATTTTAACTAATTTGAAACTGCGATCGGTTTATTAAAATCTAACATTTTTTGAAAGCAGTTTAGATTTTACTACCTGTGCAGTAATGTCCGGATAGGTGGAACCGGCAATTTCTTGCAATTTGATACCATATCAATTAACACTTATCTAGTCAGTTCAAGTTGCAAAACAGGTTTACCATAGAGACCGGAAAGGGATATCCTACCAAAATATTCCTCTACACAACACGTGTTTGTCTACTTATGCTAATATTCAAGTTTTACAACAATATCAAGTCACGTTGAATACTCCGTCGCATCACTCCATTAATTGAGTTTCGTTTGGCTACGGAGTTTCATTAAAAACAAAGCAAATAACAATCTGTTACGTTGATTGAAAATACAATTAGGAAATAGTCATCATGTTATATTATTGTTTTCGTCTCACTTAGATCATAAGTTTTGTTTTTTATAGGATCGTATTTGAATGAGTTTTATTTAGTTCATTAAAACTTCCCTGTTTAGGCATTGCTTGCATCAGCACTGATACACAGCAAAAGGTTATTATTTTTGTTCTCAACTGTCTGCACGAGTGTGTTGCGCGTGTTCGCGGCGCAGTTCATTAGTAAACTCAATTAAGGACGCCGTAGGCGGCGATCCCCCACGTACCTGTTAGATTCCTCCCATTCTAACTTTAATCAGGAACCAAAATAGCTGCGCACGCATCCTTATGTTAATGACTATAACGTACCTACAGGATTTTTGTAGCGGACTGCATTTAAACTTTAATCGAACGAAATAGAGTAACAAGTTAGTTGTATATGTTACTGACTGTACGAGACTTTGAATACCCTTTCCCCGGTGGGTATACTGACTATAATTGTACAGTCGCGTCTAGTAGGTAATGCCCAATTACGAAAATTACAGGCCTTGGTGGATCGCTTTGAATTTGAGTGACTTATGGAACAGCGGGGGCAAGTATACTATTAATGTTCTTAATGACGGAAGATTAACGACTTCAGGAAATCGCTCGAATTTGAATATCTTAGTAAATGATTTTAAATTTTTTCTACCAAACGATTAAGTAACTAATACAACAGTACAAAAAGGGTAAAAATAATAAGCAAACAAAAAATGATAATCTGGCTTTTTGAAATAAAAATCTAATAATTTTACGCACGTCAAAATACGAAAGGCTTTTGGATAATAATAACACACATAGGTATTATACTTAATGCAAAATAGCAGCTATTTCTTGAAAAGGATGTTTTTAGACATATTTATCATTGTTCTCCGGATATGTTGAACCGACGTAACTTCTAGTTTTTGTAGCAACACGACAAAGCGTACGTATGTTATTTGTTACAGCTGCAATAAACTTTGGCTTAGTAGACTTCTTAATTCATTAATTTCCTGTATTTAGACATTTACCTATTTATTTCATTGCTAATGATTGTAAAAAAGTTTAAATTTCAATTCTGAAACGTTCAAACTGAATATCTAAGTGATTAATCTAAATTGAATAAAAATAATCTCAATCAAAGGCCCGCATTATGAAAGGACAATCAGGTACTTAAGAGTATGATATTAAAATTCTGCCAATCTGCCAATCATGATAGAGTTTGAAATGTTATAATGCGGCTTTTAGATTGGAGTAAATCGATTTAATTGTTCTTAGTTTCTGCAATATAATATTCCTACATAATATGTATATCGTTCAATGGTTACAGCCAGCTGTACGTAATATCTGTACCCCCAGTGAAAAGGGATCTAACTCGACTTAGATCAAAATTGACTTTATAACATAATGTGAATCTCTGAAAAATTAGCTATTTTTGTATCTAATCGGTATGTTTCTACGACGTATAGAAAAGAAAATAATTTTGTGCCAAATGATACAAGTAAGGCTTTGTGAACCAATTTTGAGTTTTCTTTCGTGTATATTGATACATGTCTACTTTTAACAAAGTGTACCGGAGGCTTCTTTCAATTTTTTATTGTGTCAAGAGGTACGACTCGTGTTACTACTTTTTACACGATTGAAGTTGTTCAGATTGAATTTGTGATTAACAATATAAGATGACTCATATTAATGTACACAAAAAAAACTATGTATTGTTGGTTGGTGAAAAAGAATGTAACTTAATTTATAGCACAAAAAGTAAAAGACAAATGATTATTTATTTTGTGTATAATGATTCAATTAGACTAATACCATTAACCACAAAAGTTTCGTACATGTGTAAAATGTTATCAGTTACTTAGATCAAAAACGTTTGAAAATCGCAACTAATGATTTGGTTAATTATTTGGTGTAAAATGATATAACTTAGCCCAATTGTCAGATTAAAGGAAAACATAATGCGTAGTTTATAAATCAAAGAACTTTAGTTAATAGTTTTAATAAATAATGGTTAACATCTACTAGTAAAACATATAATTGAATTCATAGTGCCTAACGTTGTCAATAAAAGTACTTAATAAGTGCATTATAGAATTTACAAGAGCTCCAACTACCAGAACTCTTTATAAACAAAACTCATCACCTTAGACAACAAATTGAACTGGGCGAGTCATGTCGAGAACAAAATAAAAATGGCCTGTATAGCATTCCATCAGTGCAAGAGACTCATTGGTAGTAGATGAGGTCTCAACCCAAAGATAACACTGGCTCTACACGTCGGTTATATGGCCCTCTTACACATATTATTATAGATCACTTGTGTGGTGGCACAGAACACAACTATCAACAGCAAGATCAAAACTCCAAAGCCTGCAACGCCTAGTAAGCATAGCGGCCACTAGTTGTATGTAGAGATGGGTAGTGGGTAAAAACCCATTTCACCCGATTGGGTTAAAACTGGGTGATTTGGGTAAAAACCCGGTTTTTACCCATTATCACCCATTCTGGTGGGTGAAAACAAAAATAGCGTTTTTTTAAAGTGAGAAGTGGTATTTGTTGCTAAGGGGGCGTTCTAGTGTTACGTAATGCAATCTGGGGGGAGAGGAGGTCTTGAAAAACGTTACAATGCGTTACAGTGGCGGAAGGGCGGTTCGATTTTAAGTTTTATAGCAGAAGTACTTTGTAGTTGGTGTTGTTATTTGTAACTTTATACCGTAATGTCATCAAAGAGAGAGTTTGGCATCTTTGGCATCCCCCCCCCCTCCCCCTCCATGTCCTTGCCATGATCACAAATTATTGTGTTCCTACTAAATTTCTTCTAAATCGGTTCAACGATTCTTGAAATAACACCATTTTATAAAATAATTGGTCACATCATCATAACGTGATCAATTTTACGATTTGGCCACGATATAAATATAAGTCAAATTTAACACTAATATGAGTGTTAAATTTGACTTATTACTTATTAATCAATAAACTTAAATGAGAAAAATTCAATAAAAATAAAGAAAAGATACCAATTGAAATAATTATAAAATTATTTGTTTTCACCCGGTGTAAACACCCACGGGTGGAATGAAACGGGTTTTTATTGGGTTTTTACCCTCATGTGGGTTTTTACCCGGGTGGAAACCCATCTCTAGTTGTATGAGAACCACTCCATCGACATCACTTGAGTACCTTCTGAATCTCAGATCTTTAGACCTCATCATTCAGGAGGAAGCGCAAGCAGCCGCTCTAAGACTTAAAGGTAAGAACGGCATACAAATACCTCTCACCGAGGCACCTATCGGCAGAATTCCCTGTGTTCACTCTTCGACTGAAGATATAATATCCAGCTTACAGCGGAAACGCAAGATTGCTCTGGAATCAATGAAGTTAGGATATTACACTGACGGCTCCAAAACCCAAAAAGGTACGGGAGCTGGTGTCTTCTCGAATTACCTAAATATACTAAGAATATCAACAACACTAGATAAACACAATACAATTTTCCAAGCAGATTGCAATCAGAGCAGCACAGGCGGTTGCAACCATAGACATCCGAGGTCTGAATATAAAAATAATCTCAGATAGTGCAAGCAATACAAAGCAACTTAATATACTACATTATAATACTTATATTGGAATGCCATGACGCGCTCCTAAGTCATTGCAGATGCAAATGGCGTTACCCTGCACTCCTGAAGTGGATCAAAGGACACAGTAACTCCTTGGGCAACGACGCAGCAGATGAACTGGCCAGAAGGGGATCGTACACGACGGTATTTGGTCCGGAACAATTATAATGCCGATATAAGCACAGATCAAGACCTGGCTGCGCTCCAAAATAGAAAAATAACACCACACAGAATGGAAAGATTGTGAAAGATGTAGGCAAACAAAAGATGCAGTTGTGGATATTATATCGAAAAAGTTAAAGACTCATAAGACTAAACAGGGACAACATCCGCAAGGTCCTAAGTGTAATAACAGGTATGTTAAACAAACACCTACACAGTATAGCTGTACAGACAGCCTGCTGTGCAGAAGATGCATGGAGGCAGAAGAAAAACCACAGCACGTGCACAAGGAGTGCAGAAGCGTAGCAGATCAACAGGCTCAAATTCTCCAATCACCAGGGTCGCTGCAGAAGGCCTGTAGAGACCTAGATAGGCTGCTGCTACCTGGGGGGATCTGGAGCGGTTGGAATAGGAAGATCAAATAGCGCACAATGGTCTAATCAAAAGGTTACGTGCAATATTCGATTGCCCTGCAAAACTAACTACGTAAGTCCTTATGAATGGATACTATGTATAAAGTAAATAATTATGTAAATGGCATGTGTTGCTGGACTTTATCTGCTTAGCTCGCAAGTATAACATGTCTTGTTAATCATGTCTCTATTGATTTAAGAAGATTCCCGTCTTAGGCAGTTCGATTTTTTCAAGTTATTTATGATTTAAGAAGAGGCTGACAAGGGTGGCTAAATATCTTGCGCTGCTTCTTCTCAGCACTGACCTATTTATGTCCCAAAATAAAAGTAGGGTTCAAGTGATACTAGGACGTGTTAAAGGGCTTTTTAAAAGCCTCTTTGTTGAAAACAAATGCATTTTATGACTTTACTTTTATATTATCCTTCTGTAGCCAAAAAGCAATCAATATAGCTTGACATCATCATCTCTGGTCCAGAGTTTGATTCCTAATAAGGTAATTGTAGAAAACAAACTTTTCTCTGTCTCCTGTCTAATTAGTTGATGTGAAACCATTGTTGTTTCTGGTCTTTATTACCCAATTGCTTCAACTAATACTTACTTTAAAATAGGAGATAATGTATGTGATTTAGGCCGATACCATTCATGGTATATGGTGTAATAATTAATAAAATAGTAGTTTCAGATCAGAATAAACATTTAAGGAGTAAATAATTAGAATCCACTCTAAAATTCTAGCCTTATTCCTTAACAATCGCCACTTATATCACTTTACACATAATTATTAGGATACTTAGATCGCTATTATGTTAGTTAGATCAGTTTACACATCTTTTTTCTCATCACAAAATTGGTGTATATTGATATAAGTAGAAATTTTTGGACGATTTACCCTAAATAACCTGAAATAATGATTCCTCATAGTGTAATTACTAATGTTTGTTTTACAACTTTTTCTAAAATTAAAGAAACAAAAAAATATCAACAGAAATGGCGTAAAATGTATCACTCTACACTTGTTAGCGGGTGGTCAATTCAGTGTGGTGTAACATGATTTATGTCCCATTACATCACTTTACACGAATGTAAAGTTGCCGTGCATGGCGATATAACTGGGTTTTTATTTAATTACGAAAAAACTACATGCTATATTTCCCAAACTGGCACACTGCCTAATTATATCTAACATTACCTTTCACCTAAAAAATATTTCACCAAGTTATCTATAATAGCGACGAAGCAGGATTTTTTTTAACTTCAAATGCGATTTCCCAAAAATCACCATTTTCGACTTAACTCCGTTTTCACTGGGGGTACAGATATTTGATTTGATTAAATTATAATTTCAACATTATTGATTTTGTAATGAATTGAGCCTTCTGTCCCTATCGTCTATTTTGGCGCATCCAAACTACTGAAACTACTGAGGTCGACATAAACAAATGAATATTGTCTCAAACTCCACGTATTCATGCAAATGGCTACATTCTTGTTTATTTTCCCCACATTAACGTGCTGACGTAACGTCTGGTTAAATTCAGTCGGCATTTTTCGGTGACATTTCTATACTAACATTCAGTCCTCGGCGTCGTATACAAACGACTACCAGAATTATTAGGTCAATAGAGCAGATTTGTATACGAACGTAGAGCATTCCAAAAATTACACCAAAGAAAAATTTTATGCTGCATGATATAATATTTATTTTTGTAATGAAGAGATTAGTTTTAGACATAACATCTCGCAATTTTATTATTGTTCCTTTCCAAAATGTTTCAACTCTTTAATATTCATTGTAGGTACACAATAATCAGAAGGTATCTTTTTGTCAATGTAAGCCATAAAAAGCGCACATTGCACAGACATAGAGGACCATTTTTATTTTAGAGATGCTAAAATGCTGTGTCGATAAACAAGTTAGAATAGGTCACCGTGAATTTCTACGCGGATCTGTCACAGTATCTGTTATTCGTCACAGTTCGCCCACTTATCGAGTGACGGGCTGAGATATGTGGACAGATTATTATGCTAGTGTGAAGTGGATGGTACACATCGCATACGGTCGCCGTTATTAACAAGCAATACCAATGTGATTTGTTTCTAAAAAGATGTTAAGAACCTTGAAGTCAATAAAACATGTACTCCAATAAAAACATATTGTTTTTAAATTACCCCTCTTTTCCCAATAATTGTCTTGTGAGAAATGGGACTTGGTATAGCATACATAGTTTTTTGTGCCCTTAAATAAAATACAACAATATCCTTTTGAGGTTGCCAAAATACATTTGACCGATTCTCAGCATCAAATTGAAAAATATCTTGATCCTTTGATACATATTGCGGTATATTTTTTGCAGTTATGAGGGGACGACAGCTCCCTTGAGATTTTATGGAGACGTCGGTATGAGATTGTATTGGATATAAAAGTGGATTTGTCTTTTCTTTTTGCCATCTTGGAAAAAACAATAAATGCGTATAAAAGCAACTCTGAATACAAAGACAAGGTTTGGAATTAATTTGGATTATAAATAAAAAGGTGATAGTCACCGTAGCCGTAGCTCGCAAGTATAAAGGCATGCTACAGATAAACATTAGTGGCCATTCTGCTGATTTATAGTTTCATATTATCAAGGTGAAAAAAACTGTTTGTAAATTAATTTATAGATGCACAAAGGTATGACAAATGATTCCCACATCATCTATGCGGGTATACAGTCCTGTATTAATAACACACACAAAATTTGGTCTTCAGCTATTGTGATGGAGATTGTATAATAAACCCCTCTTAAATTCACTTGAAGACTTATTCGTTTTGCGTCCGTATTACGTTATTATTACGGCGTCTCGAGAGTCTCGACATAACTAGGGTTGCCAGTTGTCCGGCTTTAGCCGGACGTGTTTGGCTTTTTACGGACTTGTCCGACCAATTATTGACCGGCCTGTCCAGCTTTTGCTAATCTTTTTACGTGGCTGCCGAGCTAGTCGAAAGGCAATCCACAGAATAATGTTCAGTCGAAGATGATGGCACTCACACATGAACTATGACACTGATTAGCTTAGCTATGTCCGGCTTTTAGGGTTAAATGTCCGACCGAATTAAGCTCCGAGTCCGTCTTTTGTGTTTTTGGACTTGGCAACCCTCGACACGACCCTCGCAGACGCCCTGATTGTCGAGCCCTTGGGTGTCCAGACGACTGCGAGAGACTCGCAATCCCGCGCCGGATATTGCTTTTGTATCCTTATCGAGACCGCGACGAATGTGAGTCGACAGTGGAGCCGCCTTCTTGCAATACAGTCAAATATAGGTATACTATACCATCTATATTCGTCGGAAATAATGTAGGATTCTAATGGTAAAATAATTTTTCGAATTGATCCAATAGTTTGGGAGCCTATTCTATACACACAATCTAATTTTCCTCTATGACCGTCACTGTCAAACCAATCCGGCTATATCAATTTTCATCCATTCTAGTTACTTTTACAGCTTTTGTCATTAACCAGACGTGATAACTAATGTTAACATACTTTTATCTTCAAAGTAGATTTTTTCTTAGTCAAAAATCGGTTTCTACTTACCGGTCTTTATAGTTTCCGCCCAACAGCTCTGTAATCCAGTATCAATCTTCAAATTACTCAAAGCGCCCGCTCATTTCCTGTAAGTTTGTAGGTAAGCATTTTATAATTGTATCGCACGGACCCTATACTTACCCACGCATGCACAATCGCCAAAGAAAGGTAGAAAATATTGAAACTGTGACAATTAAGCGAATAACAGGAAACAGAAAGGAGCGAGCCAATTACGGGGCTTAAACGTTGTTACGCAGAACCCGATAACTCTGTAATGACCGAAAAATCTCCAGTCACGAAATGTGACTTTTGGGGATCCGTGGTAATGGAAAAACATAGGGTTAAGAAAGGGATACAAAAGTTGTTCTGTGTTGCGAATCGTATTGTTATACCCTACCTACCTACCTTAAAGACTATTTGAAATAAGTTGTGTAATTAAATCTTGTAACTAAATGTACATTAAAAGCTTTAAAAGCTGCATTCTGAAAAATAAACTCATTGAGATAAACATGAACGAATTTAAAAATAAAATTGGGTAGCTAAAAAAAGGGTTCCTTAGCAATAAAAACTGCTTATTTTTTCCCAGATCAGATCTGGACGGTTCAGTATAAACATAAATTTCACGGGCACGGAATAAATAACCCTGCCCGGGCCCGGCATGCGGAGTGTTAATGGAGCTTCGCTGCGCCCGCGCCGGCGGCGGCTGTAAAGCATTCAATAGCTTTAGCGTATTAGTAATAGTTCCTTTGAATTTGAGCCACAACCGGCCGGTATGGTTTTATGTTCATTAGGGTGTTTTTAACCACACTTCTAAGTAACTAACGTGACTTATACAAATATTGGTGGTCGCCGACTAAAACAAATTACGAGAATTTAAATATTATGTTTTTGTTATTTTCTCAGTTACTTGAACATTCTTCTTCCTTTTCTTCTGTTATGTTATTTGTTTGGTGTGCAATAAAGTGTACTTATTATTATTCTTAAAAAGGTTAATACTTAATATTATTTTAATAATTTAGTAGTTTTTTCATTGCTCTACAAACCTTATTATGCAAATCTATCTTATTATGATTAAAAAAGTATGGCCAAAGAAGTTGCAACACACCAGCTAGCTGTTACATTCAAAACATTTCTATGGTTTTATTTGCCATTGGATCGGATCGGTCACGCTCTACTTAAGCTGTACTTGTGTTTGTTTGCGCACATTTTAATAACAAAGTTATAGGCGATAAAGTTTTATTCTTTCCGCCGCTGTGAGCCGGTGATTAATGCCTTGCGACGAAAACACGGCTCCGTTGTAGCTTGTTTACTTTCCGCACCCAACGGCATGTGGCTGTACAATTTACACTTTGTGTAAAAACTTGTTACCCTACCTAACTTTATCACAGTCAAAGTAAAATCTTTCTTCATTTTACTTAGTTTAGAATACTTATGGTCATACCTTACCATAGCACAGAATAAGTACCCAATAGTCACTATCGCATTCGGTCATTTTTAAAGACTACTTGTGTAATCATAAGTCTTCCAAAATAGCTCTCCAATTTGAATTAGTACCTGCGCAAACCCTTGTCTCTACATTTATAACCGCAGTAACGTTCATTTAAAAGCTATTTATTTAATCACCAACATGTGCTCCGTGTCTTTATAGACTCTATTAAGGTCGTTGCTATTTGTCTATTAACATGTAAGAACGATGTCATTAAGCTTAAATATGTCTGTTATGATGTCTTAGAAACATTTCTCGATGGTCTGGCTGTCGTGACCAGCGCGTCATTTGGAAGCCACCAATTGCTTATAGCACTCTCATATGACTCTTAAGTCGCATGTTTTAGGGCGGTTTTGGCGTGCTTGATATGTTTTATGTTTCTTCGTGACTGAGCGCTCGAATTGCCAATTAAGAGACATTTACTAACTACCGAGCATTTCTCGCGAGTTAAGAGCAGGACACACTTTAAGCTAATTTGCCTTACCTTAACTTGTTTTGCTGCTTCTTCTTTTAACATAGCCCTAGTTTTGATAACAGTGCTAACTTTTATGTTTCTCTAGCTACGAGTTAACTTTGTTTCTTTAGTTGAGAGTGTGATAAAAGTACGTAGAAATGTACATTGTAGAGTCTTGTTGAATATCATAAAATGCTAAATTATAGTCGCTCCTCTGCCAACTTAAGTCGTGTGTCTCTTTGAACAAAACCGACTTCAAAAAAGAAAGAGATTCTCAATTCAACTGAAGTTTTTCACGATCCTATTCATTTGCAAAGCAAAATAGACACTGGTTACGTTTATGGTTAGTTTCTCTCTCAGTGTAACCCGGCCTTAGCAAGATGGCGAGGATGCGTTTGTCTGCTCAGTATCGGCGTGAATAACTTAGCGGCATGAGCTGTGAACTCATTTCCATTGACTGCGGACTGAATGGTTTAGTTTATTGACACAATAAACACGGACTCGATGCGTGTTAGGACATACTCTAGGAATGTACTCATCAGTAATATCGTGTCTTTTTGATGACTGACTTAATCGCCACCTTAGTTAATAGGTCCTGCTGACGTTTCATAGTAAATTAATGCCTATTTAAAGTCTAATGTACTATTGGGTAATCTGTTCTAGTAGGTATGCACTTTATTTAGCTTCTTTATTTGGCAAGTTTGTAGACAAAAAATTACTAAACATATTTTTTCTAAACGGTACATTGTTGTAAACGTTGACACATTGACGTACCTTGCGCAGGTCATAGACAATTGATTCTCTATTGTTTAAATGCACTGCTGGTATTTAAATCGTAAAAAACTTGACATAAGAAAAACTCTTTTGTTAAAAGACCAACTATTGAAATGAAATTCCTTTTGTCTAAGTTTCTCATGTTCCTGCCCCAATCTTATATCTATTTCAAAGGCTCTTAATCATTAACCCTCCCAGTCCCAGGGCCGAAGCGAATGCCATTGAAGCGGCATTAGTCAGGCGGGGAGCGAACCCGAAACTTTTGCCGCCTTTACGTCACAGACTTAAATACAACCTACCTAAATCCAGACTTTTTGTCAACAAAGCTTTTAAGCTTTTGAAAAGCTTAATTGCAAAAATCTTTGGTAAGACTTTTTTACAGTAGGTAGGTACTTAGGTACGAGTATTTTTATCAAAAACATTATGAATTCCATAAAATGTTTAACTAAAATTGACCAACATTGGTATCTGTAATAAGCATTGTTGCATAAACACACGTGTACTATTTCTGAACATGTTCTTTGATGTCCTGAAGAATAACGAATGACATGTTTTAATATTTTTGTTATTGTCTGAACTTGTGAGATATTTCTCCCAGTGAGTGGTCTATATAAAAGTGTCGGGGCCACGTGCAACAATGCTGGAGTCCCGAGTGACGCGGTATAATTAGCTGTCACCGTGACGTCCCGCGGCGACGCCTGCGCATCTGCGCTGGGAGCCCGTATCGAGATTGGAATTGTCATCTGGAACAAAAAATATCTAATTACTTTGTAGGTACATTGATGGCATTTTGTGATAAATCGAGGTAACCTATGTATAGTTCCTAACCTGGCAGCGTGTCTCTAACTTCCTTTATAAGTTAACATAAACAAGCAACTTATTGAAATCGTTCAACTTCGTGATCGACGCGATATAATAAAGTTGTTTTTCACTCTTCCAGTCGAATTTCCCTAAGAAGTAATTTTTCAAAAGAGGCACCTAAAGTACCTAGACAAACAAGCAATATCAATTTTACCTTGTTCTCATAACGTCTTCCTACATTTAACTCTTGAGTGAGCTCTCTAACATCAATTAACTGTGCAAACACAAATTAATTAAATATCAAATATCGCTTTTGCTAAGGTATTTCGCTCGTCATCATTAACGGTTTTCCAGCCCTACCCCGTGTATGGAGTTGTATGGGCGTGAGACGAACGCTCGGCCGCAGAGGAGAGGTCGCACCATTTCTATTGAACTAGTAATTCATGTTTTCTTAATGCGCAAAACATGTGTGCGCGTCCGGATCTTTGCATCCAGAAAACACACATATTTAAACTCTAACTTACCCACTCCTCTGAAGGTTGGAGACTCTACACTCGAAGTTGTCGACAATTATGTATACCTGGGACAAACAGTCCAGTTAGGTAGGTCCAACTTCGAGAAAGAGGTCAATCGTCGAATCCAACTCGGATGGGCAGCGTTCGGGAAGCTTCGCCATATACTCATGTCCGAAATACCGCAGTGTCTCAAGACGAAAGTCTTCGAGCAGTGTGTGTTGCCAGTGTTGACATATGGATCCGAAACGTGGTCGCTTACTATGGGCCTCATAAGAAGGCTCAAGGTCACCCAAAGGGCGATGGAGCGGGCTATGCTCGGAGTTTCCCTGCGTGATCGAATCAGAAATGAGGAGATCCGTAGGAGAACCAAAGTAACCGACATAGCTCGCAGAATTGCTAAAATCAAGTGGCAGTGGGCGGGGCACATAGCTCGTAGAGACGATGGCCGTTGGGGCAGGAAAGTTCTCGAGTGGCGACCACGGGCTGGAAAACGTAGCGTGGGCAGGCCTCCTACTAGGTGGACCGACGATCTGGTAAGGGTCGCGGGAAGAGCCTGGATGCGGGCAGCGCAGGACCGTTCATTGTGGAAAACCTTGGGGGAGGCCTTTGTCCAGCAGTGGACGTCATTTGGCTGAAACGAACGAAGTAGTGCGCAGACATCTGATACTGTAACACAAGATGGGAATCTTGTATCTTTGGAATAATACAGCGTAGCCTTCGGGCATGTCTGGGAAATAACACGTCGTATTTTTATAGCACAAAACAAGATGACAAGAGTATTTCTGAATACATTGTGTGACTAAACCCAGCGAATGGATGGAGAATACCGTTGAAGTGTTATTGGTAGAGAGTCGTGAACTTGTCTTTTCTATACCTACCTTGACATTCCTGACAGTGCTTTTTAATTGTTCCAAACCTTGTCTTATTCTATTCGGATTTGGTAAATCTGGTTAAAAATCAAACAAAGATGATAGACTTCTTAAAGTGACACCCATCAATGCGTGTGGCAACCAAAACCGACGTTTTAATATTATTCGTTTTATGGAAAACAATAGAATGTTTATTTAATTAACGAGACGAGACCAGAATAATTTCTTGCGCCTTTAGCTTTACAAAAAGACTACAATACACGTTAAAAGTGTAGATTTTCTGGAAAATCCATATATTTTCTTTAACTTGTTATTACACTAACTTAACTTTGCTACAATGGTTGAAAATATTATTTAGTTTCCATTTTAGATACAGACAACCGTCGATACAAATTTCATATTCTAGAGGTGCCCTGCGCCCGTGTCATTGTTCGATAAAAAATACAGTCCACATAATGTTGAAAGCGTATTTAAGTTCGTTTTCAATTCAAATTAGTTTCATGACAGTGAATGAAATAATTATGCGCTGTCACGATGATGAATTAAATTATGTTGAGCATTAAATTGGATTTATTCGAAATTCCATTTGAATGCGAAGCATAATAGGTTCTTGTTATTTTAACACGCTGGTGTTTCTCAAGAATTGATAAAGTGGCGCTTTGTTATCGAAGTTATCGCAACTCTCCGGTGAAGATGGAACCAATCTACGTAATAATTACATTACAATTTGTAGAAGATAGATAGCTTTAAGAATTAGTTCTTTACTTTATTTAGAACCTTTATTTTTGTAGTTAATTAAAATGAAAAACATCCCAATTTCTAAAATAAAATAAGCACCGCCAACGAGCTTGGCAAAACGGGCATAGAATGTTAAATACTTTAAGACACACCCTGTATATTTTTCCAATTAGGTGCGGTGCCAATCTGGCGTCAACACACACTGTGCCAATAATCTTATATGTATAATATGTTGTTGTATTGGCTGATATTTTACAAAAAAAAAATCGTATTACTGAGGTTCCGGTGACTATACACCCTGTATTGCCTTTTCATGAGGGGTGAAATAGCTGGAAGGTAGAAAATAACAAACCGAATTAAAAAAGCAACCGCTTTCACAATTATTCCACGTGTCCCGGCGAAAGTTCGCGAGCGTTTCGAAAGAATTATACACGTTGAAATGTTTTGCAAACTCCATTTTTCACAATACTGTTCACGTGGGCTTTGAACCAACCGAGGCAGAGCATGTGACTTTGTTACACATTTTGTTTTCGGATGAAATTATCGTTTCATTTTCAAATCCTAAACGTAATGCCTTTGAAGGTTTATAAAGTATAGCACTGGGTTTTTCATTTAAAAAAATATCTTTGGACATTTTACTCTGCGTCTCTAATCCTATATCTAGTTATATCAGTTATAACAACCATTATGATTGAAGAAATTTCAGTGAGCTCTACATTCATTAGCATCGTTCAAAGTATCGTTTGATTTCCATTTCCCTTGCATTGTTTAATGAACGTTTCCATTAACTTCGACTCATGCTGTTCGCTGCCCGCGTCGTAATGGCGTACAATGTTCCAAGCCGCACAATCGCGCTCGTCATAAACGCAGAAAAAACGCACTCATCCTAAATACCGGCGAAGTAGTTGCGGTCGTCGTGCGGTTACAGCGTCAACACAACATAGTCAGGCATAGCAGGTTTCAAGATCTTTTACACTCGATAGGATCAATATCAGACACACGGCTTGCAAAACTGATGCGATTTTTGATAGCTTTTAGTATGCCACACATAAGCCAAGCAAAAACAAGCATTCACACATTGTCTGATTTGTGAGATCCGTGACATATTCTAAATTGAATCTTATGTAGGGGAGACCGACGAGAGTTGTGACAGAGGAGAGTTATGATATTGTCGATTTTTGAAAGCCTTTAACTATCAGCTCGCAACAGCGCGAATTTGTTAGCTTGAGACTTAAAGTAAAAGACGCGCACTACGAGCTCGCTAGTAGTTAATAAGTTCCAAAAAATGTACAATGTCACAACTCTTCGATTTCCTCCCTCAATCTCCTCCTATCTACTTATAATTATCAAAACGTATGCACTAATCCTCTTCGATTAGGAAGTGAGCACACTGCATCTATGTTGCTATGTTTCTATCGCACTGCGCTGCTGCGGTCAGAGCCCTCTGCTGGCGGATGTAAGCTTATACAGGCACTCTACACCCAGACAGGCAATGAAAAAATGTGGGCAGACCTACATCGATGCAGCGGAAATACTAGTGCTGGCTAAAGAAAATGCATACAGCATAGGTATACACAGTAATCTGTCCTGTAACAGTTTCCGTATTACATTTGCTTTAAGTTTCTTTTTCACTTCCACCCTAAGATATCGCTATTAGTATAAGGTAATTGATTTAGAAATATATTTATACTGGGTGATTTTTGTATCAGTATCCACATTTTCAGGATCGACTCATAATCAGTAACTTAATTCATTTAGGTACGTAAAGAAAACATATTTTTTTTCTCCATATTTATTACGATAAAGCTGTATGGTTAAATTGTTCTAAAGAGCCAATAAAGAGCTTAATAAAAAAAATTGGAAACTGATAACTAAGTCACCCTGTAGAATAAGCCTTCCATTGAGCAAGAAAGATCAAGCGACTCTATAGAACCTTTATCATTCATTAAGTATGAAAATTTGTCCGACGAAAAGGCGAATAATGTGCTAGAAAGGGCAATAACTGAATAACGTTACTGAGTTCAATGATCCATAAAACGTATTTATTAAGGCAAGAAGCTTGTTCAGTAAAGTTTGTTTGTATAACAATTTAGGTATTTCGACGTAGGCATGGAAACTTCAGAACTTACAGATGAAAGACTTGTTTGTACACAGCCAATTAAGAGTTGAATTTAAAGTAACATACTCTGATATCAGTTTAAGTACCCTGTGAATATCAAAGTAATGCCAAAAAGCTCAGCTGTTATTTAAGTTCGAACATTCGAGCTTTCAAGTAGTCTAGTTACATGTTTAATTTCTCGTAGTCAATTTAGTTAGTGTCATATCAGACTGTTTCATGAATAACGCTTCTATAGAATACTCTATCACAGACTGTACTAATTATTGGTCCTTAACCCAGGCTATTGTGGCCACTTGAGACACTGAGGCAGGGGTCAACGGAATCGATCATGTCTAATGTATTGAAAAATGGATCGGGGCCGACCAATAGAGTCGATGACCTGCCCTTGGGGTCTACTCTAATATGCGTTTTCGATATGTCGACTTTATCTATCTCTTACACTTATATTAGAATCCAAAAATAAAGAAAGACGGAGAGAATCAGCTATCGGAATTGCTTTGTCAAGTAGAGGCTCTTATCTTCAAGCCACTCGCATGTGCCTATCAAACTCAAGATACAGATTCAAATCTATCATTCAACTGATAAGAGCTGATAAAGTATCTAGATAAAAACGATTTTGTTTTCCGGAGAAATGGAAGAAGGATCTTGTTATCTTCGGACGTGTCTGTAACTCAGTTAATGCAGCTCTTACTGATTACTGAAGTTGAGCAACCCACGCCTTACTTTCATTGCGGGAGTGAATTAGATTGAAGCCTGCAACTTATACAAACTAGTTGGTTCCTAGAGTGATATCTTTGCCAATCTCGAGTGCTCCAACTAAGAACTAGACTTACTATTTACTCCCCCGGGCTTCGCTAAACGTTATTAATTAAATTGCTCCGCCGTGTTTGTCTGTGGTCCCGTGGACTTGTCTGTAGTTTGCTCAAACCCAGGTACACAGATGTGACGATTTTGTAGTGCTAGTAAACGGCTCTCTGCAACTTAATGACTACCGTATGCAAATATTACATTTTCATAATAAGACTCGCAATTACTTTTTAAGCTCACTCTTAATTTTTCATTCAACTTAAAATTCATAACAATTAGTTTTTCCTGAAAATAGGTACCTCGAGGTAGGTAGGTAGATAAGTTACCTAGAGCTTCTTTACTGCAATTTCATTGGCACCCAACTTTACACGTATATCGTATCGTAGTTTTCGTTCGTCTGTCTTTTCTTGTGTCCATAAAACCCTGTGTCAACGATGACGTCCATTATGTCCTATACTTCGAAATATACATTGGAGCTGTAGTTAGGTACTAGAGTCGGCTGAAGCTGCGCGCCGCTGTTATGACGCGCTTCGATTGAAACCGACGTGAAACGCGACTTGATTGCTTTTGCCATTTGGCACAGCGTAATTCAATTTTTAATTATCGCCGCCATACAGCGTGCGGCGGGCGTGCGTGAAATTCAAGTAGGTAACTAGAAGTGAGAGCGTGTTGTGCCATGGGGTTCGTTATTATGTATTTCACAGTGGTCTAAAGGGTTGTCAACCCTTTATTAGCAACCCCATGAGAAGCAAATGTTGTTATTATTAGCACAGGTGCCTGCTGTAGTAATGAAAAGTCTCCTTCCATGCCAATTTTTTAGAAGAGGCAGCAATTCACTGATGTCACATCACTAAGGGAAAATCCTCCTAAATCAATTGGCAATTATAGCTGCTTGGTCACTGAATAAATCCACAGTCGATGTAATTATCCCACACCCCGTATCTCACTTTTCCACGGCATATTAGTCGGCCGTTTGGTGTAGTGGTTCAGAGCGGACTACTATGCCGAGAGGTCCCGGGTTCGATTCCCGGCCGGGCAGAAATTTGAAATGATGAATTTTAATTTCTGTGACGGGGCTGGGTGTTACTATGTATAATATGTATGTATTTAAAAAAAAAAAAGTATATAAGTAGTATATCCGTTAAGCTAGCACCCATAACACAAGCATTAAGTTGCTTACTTTGGGGCTAGCTGGCGCTGTGTGAAATTGTCCAAAGATTTATTATTTATTATTATTTTATTTATATTCTCGCCCGATTAATTTCCATTTGTTATTCGATGAGAAATGTTTACAATACCCGTATATCTCGGATGTTGAATGTTATTGGCGAAGAAATGGCGGCTGAATAATGACGAAACTCGTCTACCCGCACAATAGTAACATTTCACAACGATTCGCTACGACATGAAATATAAAACACGCTTATGTTTATTATTGTAACGTACGAGTGTGTCTACGTATTGCACAGCGTGCTATGGAGAGGGCTATGCTTGGTGTTTCTTTGCGAGATCGAATCAGAAATGAGGAGATCCGTAAACGAACCAAAGTCGCTGACATAGCCCGACGGATTAGCAAGTTGAAGTGGCAATGGGCAGGGCACATAGTACGCAGAACTGACGGCCGATGGGGCAGAAAGGTTCTGGAATGGAGGCCGCGTACCGGAAAACGCAGCGTGGGACGTCCACTTACAAGGTGGACCGACAACATCGTAAAGGTAGCAGGGAAGCGCTGGACGCAGGCCGCTACCAATCGATTAACATGAAAAGCATTGGGGGAGGCCTATGTTCAGCAGTGGACGTCCTGTGGCTGAAATGATGATGATGATGATGATGACGAGTGTGTCTACGACTTAGTGCCCACACGCGGCTGTATCATAAAAGTGGCGTCGGTGCGGTGATACTTAAATTCTTCTAGACAGTTCTTCATATTGAGATAAAGAGATAACAGGCAAACAAATACCTAAACGTAAATAACAAATATCAACATGTATCAAGTGTAATACAAAAACAGCATTTATCGTAGTTGGTATAAAAAAGTCATATGAAACTTGGTTAGTCATAAAACTGCACAGTAATAAATTTTATCGTCCATTAGTGTGTTTATTTTTGTTAGATTCGTACTTCTTCTGAAAAACTATTTAAAAAGGTTCTTTCAATGTCCCTAGATTAGAACTTCTCTTTTACAGAATTGAAACATGAAAGTGCCTACATTAATCTTCTGTCTCTACATAGGTACTAGTGCTTACGTTCGCGTCGTACATAATTCTAGGCAGTTTAATAAAATAACTAAGGATGAACACTGTTTACGGCGCTGTAAAAACATAATGTAATTTAGATTTAGCTCGTCGAGATACGCGATAACGTCTGCGATATAAAATATGTTGAACAGCGAGCTTATGAAACAAAAGGAAAATTACTTTTGTCTGTGTAAAGATCAGTATTGTTTCATAAACAAAAATATCAGGCGTCATTTCGTGCTCGTGAAATAAGAACTAAAGGATTTATTAATAAATATTTGTATGTTACCTGTGGTTAATACTGGTATTTACCTAGAGGTACACCTTTATCATATACTAGCTTTTGCCCGCGGTTTCACCCGCGTCATAAATTATAGCCTATATGTTTTTCTGGGGTATAAACAATAATACTGTAAAGTTTCATCAAAATCCGTTCAGTAGTTTTTGCGTGAAAGAGTAACAAATATGTTGACATCCAGACATCCATACAAACTTTCGCATTTATAATATTAGTAAGAAAAAAGATATTATAAATGTCTTGATAAATTGCTCGTGTCAACAACATTGATTCTTGTGAAATTCCAACCTGACACAACTAAAATTAGAGACGGTAACAAAACAATCAAAAGGTAATCGAAAATTATCATTACAATCGAATTATCTAAATTGGGTAATATTAATAAATGAGAACTTGATAGGTACAAACTATTATTATCTATATCTTTATAAGTGAAAATAGATAGAGAGATATATCAAACGTGATTAGCGATGTACCAGTATCTTTAATCTCATAATCGTTCGTAGCTGGGTGTGCTGGGCATTATCACGTTCGGTTGTGGCGACACAGTCTTAATAAAACAGCCACCCCGATCTCGCTCTGTAGAAGAATATAACGAAGAAATTATTGAGAAAGCACGTACCTAATTATTGAGCTTAGCAAGAGTATCTTCTTTCCCCTTTTTTCTATCTTCACGTAATATGCAAGCTTTTCAAAATTTGTCTTGAACAAATTACTAAGAGCTAAGATGCTTGTGTTAAGAGTGGGTTCACTACAATAGGACAGCGGCGACGAGGCTTCAGGTTTGAGCCAACATTGGAGTCAGCCAGTCCGACTTAGTCACCGTTTGTTTTTATGTCACTTCTTAAATTATCACATTAAAATTTGTAGTTATAAATAGTTATAAGCGTGTGTTGTCCGTTCTCCCGGCGCTGTGCCCAGCACCCGCGGTCAACAGACGTTGATAAATCTGATGCAGCGCTCCGGTGACTCTTAATTTGTTGCAGAAAAGAATGCTGCTGCAGCCGACCGATATCGGGCGTGCTAGTACACTGCATGCACGAAATAACTGACAGTTTTCAGCTTCAAAATATTTGTATATGTAGATAGTTCGAAAAAAGAAAGCACCTATTTCAATTTGTCTAATATTGACTTATTTAGAGCTTTTGTTAATCAGAAAGGTTTTGCTGATATCTTCTTAACACACTAATTTCGAAACATTCAGTAACAAACAAAATACAAACTGATTACATAGAACCACTTCTAGGAAAATACGCGACTGAAACTTACAAAACAGCAAAGCACTCGTAACATAAGTTCTTGAAATCTTAAATAATCCGAACTCCGTTGAATTCGAGCTCCTGCAAAGTTGCAGTGTAGTTCGCTGCAAGCGCTGGCAGCATTAATTCGTCAACATCTAGTACTTACTTGTGATTGCGTTACCGCTGTCGCGACACAATGTCGGCGGGACGAGCAACAATGCCGTTTCAAATAATGTTGAGCGAGCTAGTGTGTGCGCATTGTTTTGCAAGAAAAATGTAGAGAGCGCGGCACTAAAACTCGTTCAATACTTACACGGACATAAATTGTCGGAGAATCATCATTCAACTTTACCTTGGATCATTAATCACTATTTCCATAATATGATTATTCCTCGCAGTTCGTAGAAACTTCGATGTAATTGACTCCTAAATTAAATCGACTTTTCAAAATTAATAACTCAGGGTTGGGTTATAGTTACGTAGGCCTTCAGCCACCAACCAATGCAATGTGACCACGTTTTGCCGCAGTGTGTCAATTTCTTCGGCACAAATAGACAATTTATGCCGTTATTGTCTACCATTAAGTAATGACAACGTACAATTGAGCGAGCTAATTCTCGATAAACACATACCACAATGTAGAGTAGCGAAAAAACTGCCTTGATTGTTGCGAGTTTGTATACAGGCTGTATGTAATGTCGCTCACGACTTTGCATAAAACTAAAGTTGTGACTGTTGTAAATAACACACGTTAAATATAATATTAATATATTTTACAGGCATGTACCACGATAAAATAAATAAAACATGGCATGTTTCTGTCAAACGCTGTATGAACTCACCACGCTGCGTTTAAGCTCAAATATATCATTAGTTGGACATGAAGAAAACACGCATTACCTGCCGCCATTGCATAACCACTTCGTCCGTCCATTCGGAAAGCGACAGCGGTCGGAGTTATCGAGTTGGCAGCGAATATTAATCGGCCGTTATCGGGACATCCTGTATCGCTGATCGTCAGCTGTTTCCGGGCGAACAATGTTGGGAGCCGTGCGCGTGCGCTCCGTGTTTATATGGAACGACTGTCTATAATAATGTAGTGCAATAAAACTATTAAACTAGTTACGAGTGCAATAGAAATTATTTAATTAGGTATTGCGGAAGTTATAATAATGAATTCACGATTAAAAAGTTTATCAGTTTAACATCGCCTTTACCGCTATGCGTAAAGATAGATAGACTCTGTGTTATGTCTAAAACTCTGAATTTTAATTTTCTTTATGTAGATATTTAATTTACCATTTTCATTCTTGATATTATTACTCTTATTTAATCTATTTGAACATCATATTTTTCAAAGAGTTACTTAACCTTTCGATAAATAAAAGAGAAAAAGCTTTTATTTACTGTTCTCTGAAAATGCTTAAAAAGATTTCAGTCTGTTTCAGAAATGTAATTTAACTTTTGTATTTGCATTTTCAACTGTAAGAAATACCCATCAAAAACAATACTTGTCATCGCATGAAAACACGTGTAAATTAAATTATTTAGTGCGATGGCCAAGTCAATAATTTATGTAAAACGTTAAAGATTTCCTGGCCTGGACTTGGTATTACATGGATCTCACAACTTTTTACCGTAGAACAACTGAGTTGCGAGACTTAGTTTTTTTGACAAGTATTGTTTTTGATGGGATCTCATTTCTTTTTGTATTTTGTAGACAGCAGTTATGTATCTAGAAAACTGGACCGAAATTGAAAAATTTTACTCGACTTGGCGGTTGCGCTACCGTGCCCCCAAATATTTTAGTTTTTCCTTGATTCATATACCAAACACTACTTATATTCCAAATTTGAAGCTTCTAGGTCTGCTAGAAGTGCCTTAGAGTTTTGATGATCGGTGAGTCAGTGAGTCAGTGAGTGACAAAATTAAGTAACTTTGACCCGTTATAATTCTTAAACTACTGGTTCAAATTGAATGAAATTTTAAATATACCGTGTCTTTACAATGCCTGCATAGCTAATGAAAATTCAGCCTTCTAGTTTTATCCACATCGAAGTTACAGGCGGTCGAAAATGGCCTGAATTGCTTCGAGAAAAGGATGGTACGGCCGTGCCGCTTTTTTGCTCGACTTGGTGGGGGCACTGCCGTGCCCCCAGATTAGCATTAAGTCTGACAGAAGTCAAAAGTCGGTCCGTGTAAAGGCCAATATAATCTTAAGCAGGCTGGGTTAATTGTGAAAATAACGCGTTTTTTGCGACAGCCCGAAGAATGACATATTGCAATTTGCGTCTCATTTAATGAAGAATTCTCTCCGGACACTAATAGCAGCCATACAGGTTCTTAATATGAGACTCTGAGAGCTAATGCTGTGTTCTTGTTAGATTAATTTGATCATCTTAATTGAGAGCCACTGAGAGTGCTCCTCTTAAAATACTGAGAGGAAGAAATATTTTTTATATTCTCCTTGATGTTTTGCTAAATTAGCTAAGTCTATTGTACAACTTATTTTGACTAACGTGGTAAAGATACATAGGTGTAGGAATTGAAATGCGGTTCTAATTCCCACGTATTTATTTGCCCAAGATAGAAAATAATAAAAATAGTAATTTAAAACAATCGTCGTTCGTCTACACCTCGTCGTACGTCACACTCACACACTCCTCCTTCTCTTTCACACATCCTTACGTTCCGTTTCGCACTCATATCCTACATAGGTATACTTATTGATAGCTTTTTCCACTCGGCTGGCAATACTTTGGTTTTAGTTGTGTTTAGTTAGTAGTCGTATTGTAATCTTATTGCTCTACAACTACGAACGAACATACGAGTATTAAAGTCTAGATTATCGATTTATTAGGATCTTCCCACTCCCCATCCTCCGCAGCTGAAGTTAAAAGATAGCTCAGCATAGGAATAAATTCCAATATCCGAATACTTGATCATAACTTGGCGACTACAATTCGAGGAGTTGTAAAGTTCCGCGCATCGCAGACATCTCAGGAATTTCGTATAATTCTCTCAAATTCCAAAATAGATTCATCAGTAGAATAATAAGTAGTTAAGGTTAATACATAAAGGCATCTATCTATTTTCCATATGCTTAAATTCACTGAAGAGGTTGTCCTAGGAGTATTCGACGTTTAACGACGTACCTACCTATAAACTATGGAAATTACTAATCAATCATACTATTATCAAATTATTACATAATTATTATTTTATAAGAACAATTTTAAAATACCGTCTAAAATACCAATAGCACTTAACATTAATTTACTAATGAATTACATACTCGTACCTTTAACAAGTAACAACTATGATAACCTTGTAATTGTTTTCGTCAAACGTTGATTTCACAGTATAAACAAAAAAGTGTTAAATAGTAGAGTTTTGATACATCGAGCCAAAATTGTTTTACTTTAAAACAAAACATAAATTATGTCATGTGAATACATCTACAAGACATCACACACCATATATCCTCAGCATCGCTCGGAGTGAGCTTTTATTACAAACTTTAGAGCTTTTGCTAAGACTTATTCCCAACTTGCACGTATCTTCACGATAAAATCTACACATACAGTCCACCGCTTGTCAAATTGAACTTTATTGCTGTTTTAATAAATTCAAATTCAAATTCAAATTATTTATTTGCATAAAACATGGTACATTTCAGTTATTATCTTGTTACGAGAACAACATGTTTCATCGACATAGCGATATGCAAACATTTAGTCGTCATGCAGTATTATTATTAAATTATTAATAGTCATTATTAATATTACATGATCTACCTCCAATAGAATTCAAATGTCAAAAATATTTATTACAATGCAATTACAATATCAATTAAAACAATTAGGTAATTCAGGTAATTAATTAAAGTTGAATAATGGTTATTACTTTGCTAATGGTTGTAACAGACTACGTGGAAGTTGGCCTCTCGCCATTTTCGTTGAAACTGATGTAAGTTTTTGAAAGGTATTAATGAATTGTGTATTTTTTGCTGATTTTTAAACTTAGTCTGATATTATGTTTAATTAGGTTGCATACCAGACGGAATCTGACCTGATTTTTGTAAATTCAACGAACCAGAATCTAAACAATGATTGAACATTTAATTTCTATCATGTTCTGTTAAAGTTACTTATTCAAATCTATTTACAATTTAATTAGTAATAATAACACTTCATTCTACCTTCATTTGTGTGATGTAATGTAATAACAAGGAAAGAAATACCCACACAAAAGAGTACAATTTAGGCAATAATTTAGTTAGATTCTACCTGCTTCCCCTATTGTGAGCGTCAAAAAGAAGAAGTTTCGATATCTTCGTATCGCCGGCGATCCCTGAGGAACTTTATATACGCAATCAGGAGCTGTACATTCTGTAATCTGAAAAAGAAGCCGAGCCGTAATAACCACCTGCCCATGTCCCACAGTAATGGCGGGCCGCCTCCGCGTTCCGCGCTCAAATCATGTGCCACAAAACCTAGTATTCCGGAGCAGATACCGCGTGCCGGTGATACCAGGCTACGCGGCAAAAACTTGCGAGGTAGGGCTGGCACAGCAGACATTAGTTATTTTTGCAGGGCAATCGAATCACACTTAGCGTCTTGATTGGGCCATTGTGCGCGATTTGTGGTTTATTTTTTACTCCAACCATCCCATATTCTTCCAGAAAGCAAGCAACCTATCTAGGGCGCTTGCAGCGATGCTGGAAATTGGAGAATTTGAGCCCGTTGATCTGCTACGCTTCTGCACTCCATGTCGATGCAGATATAAAAACAAAATAATTATTTTATACCAAAACAAGTGACAGAAGGGTACACGTAATAGCTACTACATATATGTATTTGCTTTCTTTGTACCTTATATCTTTTTGTGTTTCATATTTAATAAAACTTTATTTCACAAATCCACCCAAGATGGTCAAATGAATTCAATTGGACACTGACTTGTTATAAATTTTACGTTATACAGAACAATCAAGTTGTTCCATAGTAAAAAAAAGTACAAGTACGAGTCCCTACAACTTCACGAAGGAAGATTTAGCTCTGCTTAGATTAGATATTTTATTGTTATCTATACCTTTAATTATATCATAAATTCCCGAGTAAATTAGTGTCAGCCCTGATCACATTCGAGGAATGCTGATGTCCTATCACTAGGAAAGGGAGGATATAGCTATTTTTATGCGAAGATTTCGTGCAAAAAATGATACCGGAATGCTTGTTTAAAATTCTACGATCCTTGTAATGTTTTAATAGCATCTGCTTTTCGTGTTGTCGCTTCCAAGAATTGTGGGTAAAATATTAAATTTTATGAGCGGATATTTCTGCCTGAATCATATGAATTGAAATACAATTTGTTGATTCATAATTAATGGAATTTAGTCTGGAATGTATAAATGGGATATCCTTTATCGGGAATATGAATAGTTGGAAATAGTGATAAATGTATCATTCAGGAATAAAAGAAATTCCACTGAAAAGTTGCATATTTTAAGGTTATCCTATAATAACATGAGAAAATGGTGGAAAATACACAGAAAGGCAAATGCTTCTTACCATTTAGTAATGCCATAAGCGAGTTCACATTACCGTAGTCTCTCGCGTGCCGTAGCTCGACGACGCCTCTATTTGTCGAACTATCGCGAAAGCGCGTTGTAAGCTGCCTCCGGGGAGCTTTCACGTTTTATGTTGGCTTTATGTGTAAACATAGTCCTGCCGTAACCTTGCAAGGTTAGAGCGAGTCGAATAAAAAAGTTATAGTGGAAAAATTATAAGTCTTCAGGTATTACTCGCATCAGAAAGGAAAAAGTGGTTTCACCATCATCATTTCCGCCACAGGATGTTTGTCCACTGCTGAACAGAGGCCTCTCGCAATGATTTACATAATATTGCGCGGTTGGTAGTGGCCTGCATCCACCGCCTTCCTGCAATATTTATGAGGCCGTCGGTCCAACTTGTGGGTGGACGTCCCACGCTGCGTTTTCCGGTACAAAATGGCCCACTCCAGAACCTTGCTGCCCCATCGGCCGTCAGTTCTGCGTACTACGAGTATGTGCCCTGCCCATTGCCACTTCAGCTTGCTAATCCGTCGAGCTATGTCAGCGACGTTAGTTCGTTTACGGATCTCATCTCCTCATTTCTGATTCAATCACGTAAAGAAACGCCGCTTTAGAAAAGTAAGACATTTTTCTTTTGTACTATTTAAAATCTTAAAGTTGTAGGTAGACGTGCCAAGTGTAACGTCAGTGTGTTATGTATATAAATGATGATATAAGCACACAATGTGATGTGCTCAGACGATTGTCAATGAGGCATCGATAAACACGAAGGTCAATCTAGTTTGATGTGTTAAAACAATTCAGTTCAGGGCCCCGTTCACATACTGTGGAGTGCGTTTGAGAGTCGACCTCAGTTTATTTTTAACTGCTCAAATTGTAGCACAAAGCATCAGTGATTGAAGAATTAGGCTCCCGATCTCTGGGTCAGATTCCTTGCTACCATAATAGGTATCAAAAGCTTTAATTCTAATAGACATCTAAAACTGAAAATAATAACTTCATCATAAAGACATACAGGATAAAATAAAATTAAAAAAGAAGACAAACTGCTTGTGACAGATGTTCCGCTCAGCATCTAAAATAAAAGTTGTTTATTAATATCCGCCTTGTATGAAAATAACTAGTTAGATTACTAGTGTTTATTAAAGTGCCGTATTTTAATTCGTATGTCGAGCTGTCATTTCTAATAGATGATGTTGCGACAAGTTGCTGTCAACTAAATAATACAGCCTATTTATTTGACAGCTTGACTAACTACTAAGCCCGGGTACACACTTCGGCTTTTTGCACGAACACAAATACGCAATTGTTAGCTGCATTCGCTTTTAGGAATCAATAAAAATGCACCATTGTATCGGAGCAGTCGCGCGTTTGAATCGCTGCATACGCGCATGTTATTCGAAGCATGGGCTTGTATGCAATCAGCGTTTACATAACTTTCTTAGAAGTAATAATACGGTGAACGAATAAAACTGCTTCAATCGAACTCGTCGTGTTATGGCTGCTGACGAATGATTGATCAAATAACGGAAACTGTTTGCGTCGTGGCTTCATCTCCTAGACTCGATATTCTATTCTATCGCGTCTACATACATCGATTCAAAGTCATATGGATCGCGATTGTATTATTTCAGTAGCTATATTTATAGACTATAGAAACTGTATCGCTATTGTAAGATTGTTTCGTATTGCGACAGAAGCGCTGCGATAAGTCGCAGTTTGGCGAAGGCTTAAAACAAGCGTTAATGAAACTAGTGATTACAATCATTACGTTAAGTTTGTTGGAGCCATTTAGATTTTATCTCGTCAGGTTCACAGACGTTCTAGCTTTAGGCTACTTCGTGCCGCCAATACTACTTGATATTTTACAAATTGGTTTTCGTAGAATCTTTGATGAAAAAGTTATGGTAATATCGAAAAAACTAATTTATCAAATAACGTGCCGTCTGAAAATTTCCCGTCTACCTAATTCGAGGTTATGTTTTGATTAAGGTAGAAAGGTTCATTTAGGTAACAACTTGATTTGGGTCCTTAAATTAGCCGGCACTGGCCGAAATACCGCAAGAAATAAATCCATCTACCGAGACCAGTTCTCATAAAAAATGGACGCTTTACCGTCATATTTTCCGTCGTAACTATCACGTACATCTTGCCTAGTACTGAACTAAGCCATAAATCTGATTTGCCTAGTCTGTAGTTGTCGGAGTGGCATCCAAATGGCCGGGCAGGCGGCGACGGCTTTGATCCATTATTCTGGCCTAGGACAGGCCTAACGAACCGTCGTCTGAGACTGCCTTTACGTAGCTTAGAAAACGCTTGAATACACCGTACAGGATTGACGTACTCTGAAATTTAATCTGATTTGAATGTGATATTCTAAGAATTTTCGTTCCAGTTGGTTTTATGATGAGAGTCTGACGTCAGGCTTATGACATCTGTTGTTACCAACCACACGATGAGAGAAGAATTTGATTTAATACTCGTATATACCGATTTTCTGCTGTTTTGATTCAACAACATACGTTTTGAGGCCTAGGAACTGTACTTAGTCTTGGCAGATACAATTTAGTCCACTATTTTTCTTAACTGTAACTGAATTTTGTAAGCTGATCGTTTTAACGTGTGAGTCCTTGATTATTTATGTATGTACTGAACACCTGAACATCTCTTTTAACCTTCTTATAAATCGGGAAGTCAGTCGTAATTCAAATTCAAATTTTATTCGGAAAAACAACTTGGAAAATGGACATATTTATTCAATTCCTTAGTCTCGTCTCAATCACTTATTTTAGAATGCTAGCTAGAGTGAGAGAGTTATTCGTACACAGAACTGATACATCACAAACGTTACAGGGCACGAACGCTCCAGCCCGCATTATTGAAGGCATAATTTACCCACGACATAAAAGTAAGTGCTCTCTTTATAACCCCATAAATACGTGAATATGGCGTGGAATGGCCCCTAGATGCCTAGGACATCTGCTTAGTTACTATTTAACAGCACCATGTGCTTAGAAGTGCGTGTGTCATTAACCCACACCCTGTATATACATACCTCGTTGCAGCGGGTTGGCCATTTTCGCTAATTATTACTATGCTATTAAAGTGACTTTGACTGTATTTAAGACATAGTTACATGCCTATTTAATCCAGTCGAAATAAGAGTATCATTGACTGAGTACACTTGGCTATGGGATATGATCAATTGATATACAGTGTGTCCGGGCATGTAGTGATCAAACTTTAAGGGCGTAATCTATGGACAATTTTATCGATGAAAATACTTCAAATTTGGGGCCTGACCCATTTCTCGAAAAATTACATCGATTTAAGTTTTTAATTTTTAGTTTACACCTCTTCTTTAAAAAACAAGTGAAAGCGTGGGTAGCTTAACATTAATAGGCAAATATTTTATATCATGCGATAGCCAATAAAATTATCTATTAGTAGAAGAAGAAAGCAGACACAAGTTTCATACATTTTATGGGAGTAAGAATGGATTTAATTAGAAAAATACATTACTTTTTTCACTTCTTTTTCAGTTATTTTCCAACACAAGAAAAACCAGGTCGTTAAGGTATGTTTTATTTGCATTTTATTTTTAGTATTTGAGCTATTCTACAAAACAAATGTAAATTTATTAGTCTACGTCTATTAGTTTACGTAATTGTTGAACAAAGATACCCCTTCCCAGCGGTTTCCATAGTAATCAGAATAGGTTGTGTGATTCTTTCAGGCAGTGCATTTTCGTATGTCGCGTGTGCGGGTCAGGCCCCAAATTTGAAGTATTTTCATCGATAAAATTGTCCATAGATTACGCCCTTAAAGTTTGATCACTACATGCCCGGACACACTGTATATTACTATGAGAATATGAGTTTTTAAGTACGTCATTAGGCGAAGTGGTCCAGATTTTTTTTTACTGCAGCAGATAAGTAAAAAACAGTCCATCAAGATATTATTCTGATCGTATAGTAACATGCTCCTTTCGTATAGTACGTTAACTTTTATTTGTAATTCAAATTCCCCTAAACTCTTTCAAACCATGTAGGTACATACATATTAAACGGTATCACGTACAAATGTATGTTTTATGGACGATATGTTTTACATATTTACCAAACATTGACGGCCTGGGCGATCATGCAAGCAGGGCGGTCTAACGATTAGCATTTCTATTAATTCTCAAAATACATTGCTACCGTTTTTCGGCGCCAATCTCGACTCTACAAGCATAGAGACAAGGCGAACTTTTAAAATATTCAGGACGATTTGTTATTGTAAACAAAGATACAGCATGGGTGAACGGCTGTTGTATAGATTCTCCCTTATTTGTACAGGCTTACGAAAGAAACTGTTCAATTTCTGCTGTCGGCTGTACAACGAATCAGTTTCCAGAAAGGGCGCGCCGTTACGCCTGTATGGAAATCGAGATGGACTGGATACAGACTGGAGACGTAATTCTGAAGCATTCGAATTGAATCTTGAAATCGTGCGGTATCAACAGAACTCATCTTCGAAATTGATTTCAACTATTTCCAATTTTATATGTAGAAATAATTCAACTTTTGGGACTTTTGATTAGGAACAATGCTTTATTTGCCAATTTTTCTTTTAATTCTCTCTTTTAGCTTTCCGTCCTTTATCAATTTCTTATTTTTAAATTTTTTTATTGGTTTTTTTTTTGCATTCTGAATAAAATTACTGCTACCCGTACGCATTTTTGTATGCAGCATGTATTTGACTGCAATCGCACCTGAGACCAAATACAATCTGTAGCTTTTAAACAAAATTATTGATTTTTGAACTGTTCATAAGAATGCGTTCAAAAATATTTTCAATATAGCGAATTCGAATTCGATGGCTTCACAAATACGTCTCCGTAACAATTTGCAATTCACTGGCTCCTCAGATGCGCGCAGCACTAGATGTGCTGATATTACGGACGACTTTGTTGTGCGGGATGGAAATAGCTAGCATATTTTAGAAAGCTATGTTATGAAAATTGTACGCACGCTATTCATATTTTGCTTATTCAATTTGCTTCCAATATTGAAAGTTGATACTGAAATAGGCATGGTTAGGCTGTATTTCGTGTACCTACCTAATTTTAAATTGATAAACACTACTTTGAGCATATCAATAGAATAGGAGTACTAGCAGTTGAAACAACGTTTTAGCCGTTTTATTAAAATCTTGAACGAATCTTGAACGAACTTATTAAGGTACACCAGAAAGAATAGTTATCGTCGTCATATCATTTATTGAATCTCCACTGGTAGCACGACCATCTCTAGCTTACTATTTATAACTGTTCACAAATAAAACAAACTCTCTCATCCCCACACTAATTGCTCAGTGTGGTCGCATAATTAAATGTGTCAATAGCTACTGATGATTGATGTGCACGTTGACGGATAGCTTGCACCTTAGTCACCCCAGCTGACTGCAGCAGGCTTATTATAAGTACTTACCTACTTCAGCGCGAGTCATATACAGGATGTCCCAGAATGGGTGAATCAAACTACTAGGGGAGGTAGCTCTACTAATGTACTATCCCTAAAACATATGAAAAAAAAATAAAGCGCATGACACAAAAATTTTTTTTTTAAAAAGTGAAAATAAATTTGCCTATGTATCTGGCTATAATTGCTGCGTTTGGAGTTTATTTGTACTTTTTTCTTACTAATATTAATTGTACATGATCGCTTCGTTTATCTGTACACAAACTTTTGAAAATAATGACTAGCTTTAGAGCACTTTATTTAAAAAAATAATCCTAACTCAAAATTTTTTTTCGTATTTTTTAGGGATAGTACAGTCGACAGCACATCAACCTATACATTTTTGTTGCAAAATAGCCTGTATTGCAACGAGATAAGACGCCACTGTGTTTAGGTTGATGTGCTGTCGTCCGTACATTAGTAGAGCTACCTCCCCTAGTAGTTTGATTCACCCATTCTGAGACACCCTGTACACTCGCAAGCCAGCAACTGGCAACAACTCGCTCACGAGCGCGGCGGCCTTCGTTAGCACGTAATGAGATTTTCAGCTTTGCTAGCACGTGAGCCCGAGCCCGATGAATCGTGTTAATCATTCAAGCAAACATGAATATTATACACTACTAGCTTTCCGCCCGCGGCTTCGCCCGCGTGGAATTTTGTCTGTCACAGAAAAACTTTATCGCGCGCGTCCCTGTTTCAAAAACCGGGATAAAAACTATCCTATGTTCTTTCCCGGGACTCAAACTATCTCTATGCCAAATTTCATCAAAATCGGTTGCGAGGTTTAAGCGGGAAAGCGTAACAGACAGACAGACAGACAGACAGACAGACAGACAGACAGACAGACAGAGTTACTTTCGCATTATACACTATTTTCGTCATCTACAGCGTCAGGCCAGGTGCCTACTCAAACGTATGACGAAAATCGATATTTTTAGCAAGTCACACACATAGATAGAGCAAAAACTTTTTAAGATACCAAAATGTCCAATTGTTATACGAGCTACCAATACCAACTAATCCTTAGATTATATTATTGTTATTAGAGGCAATGTTGAAAATCCCAATTTAGTCCGGGCCTTTTCAAGGCGAGAGTGAATAGACAGAGCAGATTCATTATGTACCATCCTAGACTACATCTCAATTAACATCAGGTACGATTGCGATCAAATACTGCTACATTATTTCTTGAAAAAGTAACAAAAAACATCAATTGCTAAGTTGGATTTTACACTTTTCGATGTAACTTTTCTGTACATTTTCTTTCCTAAGAAATGATCTAGATATTATAGTTTCAATCTCAGTAGATTCGTTGAAGAAAATCTTAGCTTGTAAGATACGGCAGACTGTAGCTACTCGTAGCATGTATTAAGGTTGCTCCACACATCTCGCACCACCATTTTGCTGACTCGATTAGAGATTAGCCTACATGCGCAGGATGCGATACCGGTGATCGATGGGGCCTCGGCGGTGATTGGGCGGTAACGCGCCAGTTCCGGGATATAGCGGGAGCCCAAACCTATGAGATGTAGAGCACTTGGGTGCCAGTGCCATTGGCATGTGGGATAACCTTTTACTTGTGGTCCAAAATATACTTGGGTTTCCAATGTTTGTGATTCATTCAGCAGACAATGATAAATTTCCACAAAGAAACATTAGAGGGACTTACCTATTACACAGTAGTTTTATTTTTTGTGGGTTTTTCCTTTGGTATTTTTGTTGTCTTCTACACCGCTTTGTTGTTCTTAATTTTTAGAATTTTTAATTTTTAATACATATTCCCTAACCCTAAATCGAATCGAATTTACATAATAACAACGAACATTAACACAAACACGTGGCTTAAAAATAGTATTTTTGTTACACGAGACAATTTATTAGATTAGAATAGTCGCGAAGCAATAGGGAGCCGCTTTATCTCTTATTATGTGTTCTGTGCCAACTCTGTGTCAAGTCGGAATTTGTATTCTACCGTAGTCATCTTACACTCAATCGGACAAGAATCTTGTTGAGCGCAATGTTTGTTCTTATTGTTCAATCAGGTTGATTCCTAATCTAAACATCAGGTCATTTATTTAGTCCCAATCCCAATTCAAACTAACAAAGTTTGAACTACATGTGATAAATACCTACACATGATAAACAATACACCTAGACATGCTATAAATTGTTCGTGAGTCAGTGTAAGCTAGCTCATATACTATACCTAATATTCATCAGTCAATCAATCAACTACAGTCAATCGACACTTTCTGTTCAGTCTTCAAACCGTGAGGTTCTCTGATCTATCTTCGCGAGTAGGGTTGCCAAGTGTCCGGCTTTAACCGAAAATGTCTGTTTTTTTAGGCTTTTCATATTATGGCTGCCGCGTCAGTCGTAAGTCGAGCGCACAAGTAAAGCCATGACGCGTTTTTTTGGCTTTTAGAACATATTAGGCCTTTAGCTATAATTTGCTATTAAAAATGTATGTCCGGCTTTTAGCTACAATGTCGGGCCATATTAAGCACCTAGTCCGGTTTTTGTCCTTTTGGACCTGGCAGCCCTACTCGCGAGGAGAGCCGCGGGAGAGCATAAGTAGGTACGAAGATACGGAACCGCGCTATTTATACCGTCGCGCGACAGAATTAGCCGCACTGGGCCAAGGCCCGCAGGACCACTGACCGCGCACGAAGGACGCGCATTCTTCGACGTTATCCAATATAATGACGTACAATTATAATAATACCTGCGCCAAAGCGATGATGCCATTCCTGGTCAATTTAGAAAATGAATTTAAAATTAGTTCCTCTGGTCGGCTAAGGGACTGCAAAGGTGCAGCTGCGTTGGAACATTTTGGCAAAACTCACTTGATTTCATCTGGACCATAGAAACTTTAGATAGAGTTTACATTAATTGGGATAAACGTGAATCCATTGAGGAATAATATCCTTGAGGAATAAAGTCGTTATAGAATGTGGCTAACACAGCAAACTTATTCACTCTCAACAATTTAGTTAGCTAAAACTAGTATTATATTATCTGTGGCTAAACGAAGAACATGTAGAAACTTTGAGGTAGGTAGAGCTAGGTAATATGGGTAATATTAAGTTGGAAAAAATATTCAGCTAGTTCTTGCTTAAAACTTGCCATAGTTTTTGAAATAGACGCGAAGCTATGAGTAACAATGTAAGTGCTGGTGTAGTTTGCGCCGCGCTGCCAAATGGCACTAATGAGTGATGGCACATTACTCGGGAAAAATGTTTGATGTCGTTATTTATAGCCTACAGCTACACGCATTAAGGGCTACATTAAAACACTTGATTTACAGAGTCTCTATGGCAGGTACAATGTGTTCGTTATTTACAGTAGAGCGTGATCGTCAGCTTTCTATCGTCCATGCCAACGATTTGAACACGTGTCGAGAACTCAAGATCTGTAAATTACATTTTGATAACTATTTCGCTAATGCGGCGTTTCTCTTTTAAAGTAAACATTAACATAGATCACATAATCATTGCACTTATGCTCTTTCAAATAATAATCGACTTGACACGAGGACGACCTACTAATGCGGAATGCAGGTTACGTTCGCAAATAATGTGAACGTTGTTCATCACCATTCACCATCAGCCTCTACGATTAAGGTAGATGAAAGAATCTAAATACCTACTTTATATTAGTCTACTAAGATCCCAGAAGTCAGTAACTAGCTACCAAATTAGTGGTCGTTAGTGAGTCCTCGCCCTACTGCGGTGATGTCACTGGCCTTCGCATTAGATACTAGGAATGTGTGCACGAATCTCTGTCAACATGCTACTAGATCAACAAAATTAGTCTTTGTCTCGGGCTCCTACGTAGCAACAAAAAGACACTATTTCGCTCTTCGGGAAATGTAATCTTCACCGCAGAAGTAGTCTTTGTTCGAACTGAAGTCATGGTCTAGCTGCAAGCTTTGTCGACTTTGATATCAACTGATATTGTGTAGGTATATTTCTCTCGGTAGGCATAGGGTATCTACAAATGTAACAAAGTAAAATAAAAGTACCTGTATTATGTTATTTCGACTCTGCGCGATACGGCGCGACATCTGCTTAAATTAAGTTTTAATAATGTCTGTAAGGCCTTTTTGCATTTACCATGGATATTCATAGATCACGGAGCGTTCTGTCAAATAGAGGCTTGTTGTCACCATTTGTCACAGCAGAAAACTTTCAAAGTGTACAGTGAAAATTATTGTTGTGTATTATTTAAATTGTAATGCGTAATAATTATTAGCGAATGTGCTAGTAGGTAGGCGAATAAGATGTGCCAAGAGATACTGGACTCAGTAGGTGAGCAACTTTTGAAATTGTTTAGTGCTACGAGTAGCAAAATGTTTGTTGTCCTAGTGCATGCTCATTCTGATGAATCACGAGACCTTTCTACAAACACTGACTCATTTTAGTACTTATCGTGAGTTTTAATGGTGCGATACCTAGCCACAATCAGCTGTAGCTAAGTCACTGAAACTTGGTGTGGGACATAAAGCTCTTTTAAACTTATCACTACATAGTATTATAAAACAAAGTTGCTTTCCTGTCTGTCTGTCCCTATCTCAGATCATCCCTTCTATGATTTGTGGTCCCTATGTATGCTTAAATCTTTAAAACTACACAACGGATTTTGGTGCGGTTTTTTTGTAGATAGAGTGATTCAAGAGGAAGGTTTTTAATATAATACCTACGCGAAGCAGGGGCGGGTCGCTAGTTTCCTGATAAATTGTATTATTGCTTAGCTAGGGGCAATGGCCCTACAGTTCCAGCTGCCCTTAAAGTAAGCACGCTTGGTGTGACTAACACCGCAATAGTTGTTCCTTTGTTACCTTCGCCAGGAAGTGCCAGCTCGATCAGAACAAAAGAATAATTTGGGAGCGTGTAGGAAGCCGCTAATGTGCAAATATCCGTACATGACGAGTGCGTGTTAATTAGGCCGGTAATTAACTATTTACCTTTGTAAATAGGTATTGAGTTTCAGACATCAGGAATTTAAGTTATGTGTGCTTTAATCGTCGTATTATTGGGTTATCCAATCAAGCGTTTTGGTAATACCTGCCGGATAGACGGACGAATTCTTTAAACTGAGAGGCATAACTTCGCCATAAGCCTATGATTATAACATTTAGTATTGAATTTATTTAATTATTTTAATACTACCACTAAATAGTAAGTAGGAACGCGTCCACGACTTGCCACCTGGAAAACTGATAATACTTCAGCCTACATTGCTTGAATGTTTCTTCAGAGCTATAAGTATTTAAAAAGTAAATAAGGACTATCTAAGGGGCCCAAAGTACTAAAGAACAATTAGAATTTGACTGTAATACACGAGCCACATCCTTTATTTAACTGAAGCATTAACATCGCCCATGTTTGTTCCCACGTGGGTGACGTGGCGATGACGGACCGCAACAGCTGTCGTCGACATCGTAGTTTTAATGCGATACCTACCTCGTTTTGGTCGGTATATGTTAATTAGAAACATGAACAGGGTCAAAGGCCTGATTGTTTATGAAACAAAAAACATATTTTGAATGTAAATTCCAAATTTTATAGTTTTATTCATGGAAGACTAAGAGTGGGCCTTTATCTACGTTCAAAACCTCTTAATCAATTACTCTTACCTGCTACAAAACAAGCTTTCACATAAAGCATACAATCTAAAGTTATTAAATCAAACATGAGTCGTAAAGATACAGATAAAGATCATAACTCCAAGTTTTATATTTTCTGAGATAGTCACGAAGCAGTTACAGAGATGAGCCACACAAAGTAGCAGCCAGTTGTAACAGCAGCGCCACTGCGCGCAATAATGGCGCATTACTTGTAATTACGCGGGATATATTTAATTCGGTTGCATAAACGGTGTGGCGAACGTTGCACTTTGTTATAACTGTCCTTGGGGTGACCATGCTGTAAATATTCCAGCAACTTTTTAGAACATACGAGATTTGTTGATGCAATTGCTGACATGAAAATAAAGTTTTATAAGCCTTTTGCAATTCGATGACGTAGCAACTTTTATCTTTTGTCAAAAATATTAAAACTAATATTTAACAGATTTGAATGCAATGGATGGTTTGGATGCAGTCCTGGATAAAATCAGTCGTTCCTCTAGTAGATCCTTTACCATTTATTAGCCTCGTGTCCGTATAAGAGATCTAGGTCACAATATTGGGACAAGGTCACGTACATAAATAGGTGACACGCCATTTTCCCTGTTTTTCTGCTAGCCCTTCGCAAATATATTGGATTTTTTTAAATTAGTTTGTTGTGTCCCCAGCACACAGTCAGCGTGGTCGCCCCAAGCAATTACCCGGTGACCACTAATTACCGTATGTTGGAGCGGTTCTTTGTGCGCTCATTACATTGTTTCGTATCTGTCTGTCATTGATCTGTGCCCGTCGCCCGGCTGACTGTCGGCTGTCAGCTGTTATACTTACCTCATTTCTCTCCAAGCATTAACAGTGCATCATCTATCGCTACCTATGAAGACGTTAAACAGTTCCTATTGACTTGATGAGAATCAGAAGTCATAGACCGATCAGAAACTTATCTATAGGATAAACTTCTTCTTATGGTTTCACAGCCAGATGCAGCCACCGGGAACCAGCAAGACTGATAGTGTTATAATATGAAATAGATAACTATCTGAAGCTATATCAAGACCGTTGAAACTAGCCATGAGTTTAATAAGATGCCTAAACTTCGCCGCCAAGAATAGGTACCTACCTACCTTCATTGTGCTGTGCAAGAACTTAAATTAGATTAAAATTCCCGCGCGCGTGGCGTCTCCATCTCCAAAGCCTTTGAGGCCAACTTGCGTCATCTTGCATAATGCGCACGAGTATTGATTTTTTTATCGTCTTAAAAATATTACTCCGGGGATTTTACGTTATCAGATTTTTATTGAAATAACTAAAACCGAAGTAGAAACAGCTATAAATTCTCGTAAAGCTGCTGTCAAGGTTTACGTTAAATATTTTTAATTTAAAATTTCAATTTCAGGTTGTGTTCATGCAATTTAAAGCATTACCAACTACCTAAAAAACAAAAAAGAGGGTCGAGTTGAGGGAGTTCATGAAAATTACCTATTTAAATCAGTTGGTGGTTTGATGAAGTACCTACTTTAAGCTCAGCTCAATAAAGTAATAGAACTTACCTTAGTACTAAAGCTTTCTATAGTTGCTATCTACCTATCAAAACTCGAGTTACATCCAGCTATTCATTTTTTCAGTGTATCTCTTCACTTTTTCAGGCCATAACATTACAATGGGCGCTCATAAAAGTTTATTGGCAGTTAAACTTGAGTAAATGGGTACAGAAAATATCAATTTTTATCATTTTTTAAAACATTGACGTTACTGGCGTGTACATTGGCTTACATAACAGTCGATCGACGGCGAGTTAGCGATACTCGGGCTTAAGTGGCGGGGATCACGATCCGACGCCGTACTTTAATGTACTTCGTGAAAGAAGACACGAATAACAAATTCTTCAAGTTACTTTCAAATACTATGTAAGTGTAAATTGAACGCTCTAACGAAATAAGTTAATATAACGACCTACGTTCATCGTACATACTAACATGCGCTGAATAGTTGCAGAGGAAAACCTACAATTTCTTCAATTCAAAGCCATGTTCACTCTATCTACTTGGCAGAATAATACAGCTACAAGGTCCCGGGCTATAAAGATACTTTTATAAGTCACGCAGTTTAAGTAGTCATAAATTGACTTAGCGGTTCCCAGTTTGTTTGAGACATCGTAGTTGTTCAGAAGTGTCATTTATTGACCTGATTGTCCGTTAGGTAGAGCTTAGGAAGGAATTCCACTGAGGCATATCGGCTGACAATCGAAGGCTACCCGACTGTGACGAAGTGGGATGTTCATCATCATTGGCCACAGTATTGTAGATATTGTTGCAGCACTGTGGAACATGGGTCACCGCATCGCCATTGCTGGTGCAAAGATATTCATCATCATCATTTTCAGCCATAGGACATAGGCCTCCCCCAATGATTTCCACAATGGCCGGTTGGTGGCGGCCAGCGCCTTCCCGCTACCGCCTAACCGATAAGGTCGTCGGTCCACCTTGTGGGTGGACGTCCTACGCTGCGCTTTCCGTTACGAGGCCTCCACTCCAGAACATTGCTGCCCCATCGGCCGTCAAAGATATTAAACCTCATGTATTAAAAGAAAATTGCCCATGCAATGAAATACATCGATTAAAATCCGGTCATAAGTCAAACGGATGCATCGAGTGCGTCAGAGCCTGCGTCAACAACAATACGTTCCAAAATAACTTGTTGACTTACAAAATTACCGATTATTGTTTTAATAAGTCGTGATGTTTAAAGAGGCGAGTGTACCTACTCGATCAACAATGGAAAGATATTATCTTTAATTGTACTATTACCACAGAATAATAATAAGTACTACGTACAGAAGTTTTACTTCGCGAAGGTATTTAAAAAAATGTATGCTCAATGCCATTAACAATATGGTGTAATTTAGCCTGTCTCAAGAGTCAAGCACCATTTTGTTGACAAACGTCAGTGATCGGCACTGCGCCGAAGCTATAGGGCTGACTTCGGTAAAATGATGTGACGTGAGGTGCCAAACTGCGGAAAATGGCGGAGGAAATACATGATTTAGCATGAATTATCATGAATAATATTAACTACTTATTTACCTCTCAGTGTCTTTAGGCAACTTAAAAAAGTACATTCTGTGTTTTTATTATTATTTAGGCAGTTAAATACTGCACAGTATTTAGTACACCATTTTCTTTATTTTCTTCCATCATACACAAGAATACGCGTGCGTGAGTCAATGTTCGCTCGTATGTGAGCCTTGTCGAATAGTATCCTGTAGGTGGGCCATCGTGCGTGTTTTGTTTTCGATGTAAACTCGCGGAGATGAACAGGCCTGCTATTACTAAATGTAGAATCGGAAATATTGTAGAGTCTGTATTTTATTTCTTCAAAATCGTGATCTTTCATATCTATCTATCTCTTTACCAAATAAACACAACAAACAGAAGATAAAGTTACTTTCGCTTTTATATTATTAGAACGTAGGTATAGAAGTGTTTCAATAAAGGCCTGTGGGAAAAACGCAAGCAATAGAGCCGTAAATAAAGGTAAAGCGGTTCAGAGTAGACCCTCTTCGGACGAATCTAAACGACATAATGGCTGATATGACTGGCGATTTGAGCGATTGCACAGTTAGCGACCGTCTCCATCACAATAGAATAATGGCAAGAGCGGGAGCGAGCATTGTGGCGATTAACAATAATAAAATAAATATGCGCTGACAATATACCGATTGTTACGCGCTGCGGTTATGTGAGGAAGTGACAGGGTTTTGAGACGCGGTGTTCATTATTATAATCCTTTACTTGTCGTAGATCTGAATAGATGTTTTTTTTTAAACAACCTTCCACTATCTTATAACAATACTGTCACCATCAAAATCTCAGGGCTGTAATCTGTTATATAAAATAAGGCTAAAATTTCATTCTGAGTTGAGTTAAGGGTTGATTTAGTATATGAATTTCAGTCTCATTTTAAATAGTATTATTTCGATTTTATTATTGATTTGACTGATTTCATCTAACACTCGTTCAATTACTGTTATTAATTAGGGATGAAGCTAATTGCACGATATCTATAAGCTGAATACATCTACCGACTAGTCGGTAGGAGTTGCGACTCCTGCAATTAATTAAACGAGATCGCTGTTGCACAGTTACTGTTGAAGTTAAATAAAGCAGTTAATTAAGCACTTTCAAGAATCTCTGATATATTTTCAACCTGCACGTCTCATAAGTCAGCCGATAAGGCCTGAAGCCCGGAACCTGGTTCGACTGAGCCCGATCGGGTTTGATATTGAGAAATCCACCTACTTGACCAATTCGCGGGTTGTCACTGTTTATTTAGCTTCTTATAATGAAGAGAAAGTCCGACATTCTATCTTCCGATCTTTCACTGTATTTCACAGCGTATTATTACTTTAGCGGCAATGACGCCAGCAGAGCCGTGAAATGTCAAGAAGTTAACAGAGGTTTATCGGAAACAACATTTAATTGTTAGATCGTCTCGGTGCGATCGTGACTAGATGATTATGGGGATTCTTTATTTATTTCATGGTAGAGTTGCGTTAGGCTAAGAACACATTGTATTACTTCTTGTCGTAGAGGGGGGGACAGCGCATATTTTCATGGACCTGAAATGTTAAGTCAAACCTTTACTTACCATTTGTTGGTCTCTGGAAATTAGTTTGTAAAGTTGTTTCCTGTTCTACATTCTTCTTCTTTTCGTGTCGACAACAAACCTACACAGTGTCAGCCCAAAACTCCGCCACAAGAGTGGCGTTGTCAGTAGCACGCATCAAATCCTCCTGAGTGCAGTTGTTTGGGCACTCAGGGCATGACATCAGGTGCTTCATCGACTACATTAACTTTTCTCTATTATCGTGTAATCTGTAGTTCGTACTTAAACCAATTGCATTGTCACTATGATGACCAAATTGTTGTATAGAAAGGGTTGATTAATGAATCCAATATTGTGGTATGTTGCTTGCTTAACGGCTAGACCTAGTGTAGGCGCACCTTAAACTTCATCTTCCTGGTGGTCTCAACATGATAAAGCATTTCAAGACAGATACGTGCACAGTCGGATATGTACCTACATATGTTTAACTGACGGTTAACCGTCTTTGATACGTCGTTACCGTCATTTGTGACGTACGGAGACAGTGAGATTTGCATTTTAGGAGTGTTTATGGCCTCGTTTAAGATATTCCTTGTCTAAATATAGGCTGTTGTAGCTCAAGCTTAAATAATACGAAAGTTGTTTGTAGAGCAAGTATAAAGAAAGTTACGAGTAGTATAAGTATAGGTACGTTCGAGTATGAATATGTGAAACAATGATCTACCTCCCTATTCGAAAATAATACTCACACTTACGAGTATATTGCCTCAACAATGATGAAAATGGATTCTATTTAAATTACTATCCATTCGAGACAAAGCTCTACCGAATGGAGTCAATTATGGTCGCCATGTCTAAATTAATAATTGCAAATCTCGTGTTGCATGGTATTTAACTTTGACCGGCGTTCTTTGTTAGATGATGCACAAAGGATTCCACACGAAGACCTTGCACCACAATGCAGCTGTAAAATTCTACAATTCTAGACTCGGCATTGAGCGTCTAGAACTATTCCGGGCGATCAGTCAATGCCGTCTGTCCGTCACGTCCCATCTTCATATTCTCCGGCGGTTAGAAACCCATTTATTCCGAGCATTACGCTTTTTGTCCAAACGCTTTTTGCGCCCCACCCCGTTGTGGGGATAGCGACCAATCGCTATGGAGTCGCTTTCAGTATTTATAAAGTTGAGTTTCAGCCGTGCGTCATTAGTAGAGCCGTAAAGAAATTGATTATTTCATTATCTTTGATGTTCATTATTGAAATGCCTCATAATGTGACCCAAACAAAACTTAGAGGCCAACATAAATATATCACACCAAAGTAACTCTAGCGAACTAAATGTAGAGGTAGGTACCCTACATCTTTCGTAATATTATGTGAGATCATGTGACTCGTTACAACTGGCTATCTACAGTACCAAAACAAATCTTCATTTGATTGTACCTAGTGTATCACAACATTCACAACATCAAAAACGTCGCACGACGACGTGAATCGTGCAACGCGCCCAGTCGCGAACGCACACGTAATAGCCCCTCAATGCTACGTGCTTTCTTAGACCATAATTTATTCGAGACATATGGTCCTCTTCGTCACGCTTAAAAGGAGGAGAGGTGTGCGAGTGAGAGGAAATGCTAATGTAATGCATAGATAAAGTGCCACGCATCGCACGACCTGGAATAGAACTGTTCAGAGACCTTGCTCTTTGTAATTTTTGGAGGCGGCATCCCACACTCTTATTAAGATCATCTACGAGTAGGTACTACTCAGTCAATATTATTTAAACGATGCGATCATGCGACAAAATGAAGCTGACTATAAACAGTTTAGTATTCGTGATCGCATCAATATTATTTCACTAAATCATGACATATTTGTTTGATAAATCATTACAAAATACAACATCAACTTTACTGACAATAAATGACATGTTTTCTGCAAGTTATGTTCAACTGTAGCTCTAACTAAGGGTACATAATACAGTAATTTCTTTACAATGATATTAACTAAGATGGTTTTGGTTTAACATTGTATCGAAGTAAAACGATATTATAATGCATATTGGATAAGATTACAAATAAGTATGATCCAAGATGTTACACCTTTACTTCCATCAAAATGTGTATTTCCCGGTGCCGTAACAAGCGATGCAACATTTTCTGAGTATCTTTCGTCTCGATATTATCACGACATCAAAGGCATTCTGCGGCAAAATCTCGCCGCGAGTAGGCAGCCTTATCTCGCCAGGCCTCCTCCAAACAAAGTAAGATACGTCGCTCAAGGCGCGACTTACGATAGTGGTACCTACAGCCGCCCGCCGCGCCGTGCCGCGTGACAGGGTTGTATAATGGAACTCGAGTTTTGAACGTATTAAGTTAATTTCTGCTAACTAGGTCTACGTCTACCCTCATCGTTATGGAACTATAAACTGCTTTGATTGCTTGATAAGATCGATCAACTATTCAAAGAAGAGTTGATAAAAGTTTCCCAGCAAGATGGTGAAGTTAGCTGACTCACGCTGAAACCTGGGTTTCCGGAGTTTCATATCCTCTCTCAATCTTCTGCCACCTCGTTAGTCCCTTTCTCGGAAAATAAAACCAAATTAGAAAACATACTTTTGCAGTTTAAAACAAGTTTTTCCATCTATTTTACATGTAGAGATGGAATAAAAGAGTGACTGTTTGGTGACCCAAAACAACAAATTAACATTTCTTTATTGGGCTGAGACATTGCTTCTTGCCAAATTTCATTAATCTAGGTCAGCGAGAAGTTTAGGTTTTACTTCCAAGTATCTGAATATGCCTGATGAATTGTATTTTTATGGGTTAGAGCTGAAAGGGCTATATACCAACTCCCACTCTTAGACTAGAGCAATTTTGATTAATATTGTGCTAACGACTACATCTGATAATCCAAGAGTCTTCTTTAATTATTTGCCTATTTTATTCAGTTCAAATACAAGAGAATCTTTTCCAAACACTAACAGAACTGTAGTTCCAATTCTCATTTTATATACATACACATGGTTAAAAACTTTGAGAAGCATCGCCCAGCGCTGGTATTCTCCGAAGGGATTATAGAGCGAGCTTATATGGAGGCCCCCGTAGCGAACATTCTTTATTGAGCGCATATTTCTTACTTAGTTCCAAGAGATATGCGTTCCGTCGATGCGATACTGACGTCAGTTCTTATAGACTCGTTTGATGCGGGAAATAGTGGTGTTCGCATTGTTGTATCATTTATCATCGGCTAGTCTATTTCCCGCGACACTTCACGAGCTAGTTTCGTTTTAAGGTAGAGCTTCGCTCGCAGCTTTTCTTGCATTGATTGTACGATGTATAGACATTGTGTACCTACTTTTTAAATGGAGTAAGATTTATTCAAATAGTTCTTGAGAATAGTAACTACACTACACTTAAACATAACACGCTTACCAAATTCGCTATCTCTCTAATTATACTCGTACTTGTGTAGGTAGGTTAGGTTAGGTAGGTATGCGATTCAACGCATTATTTCCCCGTAAAAAAAAAAAGTTAGGTTTTAATACGAGAGCGGACATAGATACATAATGTTCGTTCGTTCGTTCGATTATGAGGTATTCCTATTTTCAGAAGGCTGATTACTTATAGCAAAGTTTCTTATGAGAAACGTTGATCTGATGATCAGATACTCTCAGACACTCTGATGAGTGTTTCGTTTACTACTGGACGAGATCACCATGTAGAGTTTTATTAGTTTGCCTATTGTCATCATAATTCATGCTTAATTTTGCATCTTGTAATTAATACACATAGATAACTTTGGCGCTCTAAGTAAACCACAAATCATAACTTAACATTACTATAATTAACGCTTTCGATACATTACCACACCTACACGCCGTGCTCTGGTTCATACAGCGCACAAAATGGGAAAGGCACCTATCACTTTGGGGTTCGGTATCCAGTTCGGTAACATTGTAGGCTTGACACAACCTGATTGTCCGATAAGAAATATACGTCTTTCGTACAGACACGGTCTCTATAATTTGTAGAGGTTGGAACAACGATTTCAGCGGGGGTATAGACTGCAAGACTTTGTTTTCTTAATTTCGAGTAGCTATAATATACGTGGCTGTCGCTTGTGCTAACTTTCCTCTTCGAGTCATCAATGGATAAGTCTGAAAATACAATCATATTCCTATTATTTGCAGAAACCTTGGACCACGTAATTCAATTTATTACCTTTTATCGAGAATTCATTTGCCATCGGATTTCATCAAACCGCTTCCAAATTAATAGCAGTAATCGGATCACGTGGAAAACAATGCGAGTACATACCGATATTAATTATCGCGATGGATTATTCATAGTTAATCGTTTGCGCATTTTAAACGAACCGGCTCAAATTACAGGCATTTTACAGTTTTCTGCAGTTTTTGTGCACTGCAACATTGTATAGTATCGGATGCAGAAATATGTGCATTTGTTCGAGGCGAAAGGAAAGTGGGCTTGATGGCGTTATTATCATAATAAGACTGGGTCGAGCTTGTGCTGAAGTTATCCCAAATTTAGATCACAGATAAGATAAGAACAAACACTCCTTCATGGTGTTACTGATCGTCTTATAGATGATTGCATAATAAGCATGAATATTGACCGCATAAAACTACGAGTATAAACTTTTGCAAATTAGTTTTTGGTCCGTAATTATGGGTAATATGGAACTACCTATGTAAGCAAAAACCTAATACATACGTAACTCATTCCAGAGCGTAAAGTATTTCCTTCGCGAAAAAAGGCAGCATTTATTTAATTTTTTTTTAAATTTACCACTGATTATAATCAACTTTGAAACTACTTTTTCCACTCGGTTCCAGGTAGGCTCTACCTTATTGCTTATATGCATCACGCCCCTGCTGAAGGCAGCGTCGGCCCACCCCTAGCTTTCTACAGATGATAATCAGGCGCATTGTGAGTAACAGCATGCTCACGATTTCTTTCCTCCACTCGATTATTACGATTCTCACAGCGTTCCCTGCTTGTCATTCACCGATCCGCCGAGGCTGCGGTTTTCGATTATTTTTCTTTGGAAAACAGAGTTTATTACTCTTTAGCTATGAAAACCACGTGCGACAGCTTGTTCTCATTTCATTAAAATTACTCAAATGTTCTGGTCAGACTTTTAATGACAAATTATGTATAACTTGTTAAACATAACCTGTGGAAAAAGCTTAATTTGCCATTAACTCTTAGCCGGTTCCCTTACTATGTAGCCTCCATTACTCGGAGTTGTTCATAATCAAGAATCATGGAAATCTTAATTTGCAATTACATTAATAACCGAGCAAAAACGCTGGCATAACGTTTCGATTAAACTTTTGATTCGTGCTCGTTTTTAATAAGCAATATGAGTTAATTTCACGACTCACTGCGTTTAATTATCTATGCGGCTGTACAATAAATTGGTTAAAGTATACACAGTGATACAAAATCATCATTTTGGCCTATACAGGATGTATAGGATAAACATGAACAATATTTAAAACCACATAACTGATCAGATTAGTAGTCTAAGCGATATTTCAATCGTCGGATAACTTTTAACAGGAAAATAAGTTTGGCACATTGACAGCTTCAGGATGAGAAATATGTTAAAGTGACAGTTTATTTTCAGTTAAAAGATATCTGGCGATTGAAACACCAGCCCTAAATACCTACGTTATTCCTTTACACATACCGTAAAAATTCGCTAGCAAAGTTATTAATGTCCCATATTTCTGTAGTGAACTTGTTATTTTTCAATGTTTTTAGAATGACAAAACATATTTGCATCCAATTCCTGGCGATGTTTTACGTTCATTATAGAACTGCGTTATAAGCTGTGTTTTTACACTACAAACTCGGCAGAACTCTATTTCGCATAACAACCGTATTTTGTCGAGCTGGTTGAGGTAAACAAGCCATGTTGTTGTGGGACCGAGTACAGAAATAAATGTAGTTTATGGAGCAGAGTTACTGGCATCAAGCTACGATTGATAGGGGTTTACCGTTTATTATTGAGAATTCCTGTTAGGTTGAATATAATCTTATTGAATATGAAATATTATGTAAATAGATCTGAATAATGCTACGTATCTATTAGATTCTTCTAGATCAATCATGTTATGTGTCAAAGTTCTTCTGATATAAGCCTAAAATGAACGAAAGTGATAAAGTGCCTTCGAAGCGTAAATTATCTTTTCAATCATCAGTTTTTTTCAAGCCTGAAAAATATCCTAAGTCCTAACCAAACAAAATATTGCCCGAGAACAAACGCAAGGTCGAGAGAGTCGATCTCTTTGATCTGATCTAGACCAGGAGGCGGTATTTTGAAATTATAATTAAGTCTTAAAACCTTCTCGAATACTTGTCAAGTGTTCATTTAGCAAGGATAGATTTTTTGCTGAGACTACGAAAAAACCTGCTTATTTTAATCAGGAAGGGATCAGCTCGGCCTTCAGTTTTATCAGGACGGAACTAATGTTGGGGACAGATTAAAATGTTGTTTTAGTTGTTAAATGCTAAGTAACTTTTATTTAATGTTAGCTTTTTTGTCTGCGTGGTGTTCATCCATTCAACTCTCAGGTAGAGTTTATAGTAGGTATATTAATTTGTATCAAATTTCCTGAAAATAGTTCAACATCTAAAATGACTAAATAAGCTCCATGAAAATGTGACAAACAGGCAGAGTTCCTTTCGTATTAAAGAGACTGTCGACAAAAATAATGTTCAAAAGACACGACAGACTGAAAATATTATTGCGGTGAGGCATTTGGCCGGCCTATGTCATGAATTACTGAGTGTAGCTGTTTTGAAGCGTTTTAATTGGCTTTTTTGTACATTCTTTTCATCACTTGGCAACAGTAACATAATCTGCGGCGGTTGTCAATCGCCGCACTGCAGAGGGGAGGGGGGAGGAGGTGCAGCGATCATTACGCGCCCGCGCATCCGACACACACAAAAACCCATCGCACTGCCAGGTGCCGGGGTTCCGTATCAATGAATTTGGAATCGACATATTAAGGCTGCCTTAATGTTCTTTTTTCCATTCAATAAAAATGTCGAGGGTTGAATAATGAGTTTTTTTTACAAAAAGAGGAGTTCAGTTTTCAAAATCTTGTAATGATCTTGTATTATAGTTATGTATTAACCTTACGTAAGGTTTAATTTTGGATAGAGTTAGGTCCATTGTGTTTTAGATTATGTCCATTTTCGTAACTGAAACATCCACTCGTTACGGTTATGCAAAAATATAGAGCAATTTACTAGAAAGAGTGATTTACACAAGTTCAATACAAGAAACAAAAATAAACTTGCCGTTCCAAATTTCAGACTGCACAAGATTGGTAATTCATTTATGGGGAAATGTATTAAACTTTTCAATAAATTACCACAAACTGTTGTAGAATTGCCCATTCATAAATTTAAAGCACATATCAAAAGCACCTTAATGAAAAAGGGCTACTATAAAGTTGATGATTATATAAAGGATAAAAATGTTTGGAATGTTTAACTACCTAGCTCGCATTAATACTTATGACTATAATTTGTATATTTTAAAGACTGTAAAACCTTGAAAAGGAGGCTGACAATAGTGACTGAGTTTCTTGCGCTGCTTCTTCTCAGCACTGGCCCATTTATTGTCCCGAAGCAGTGGTAGGGTTAATATTGGGACGTGTAAAAGCGCTTTTTTAAAGCCTATTTGCAAAAATAAATGAATTTTATGAATTTTTATGAATTTTATGTTACATTCGACATACCTACCTGAAAGCAAGACGCACTTTTGCCACACTAGCACATTTTAAACAGTTTTTTTGTGAATTTACTAGCTATCTTTCCAAGATAGTTGGCCTATTTAAATAACTAAAAAGCCTCCTTATCCGTATCCTCTTTCTTACGGAACACTGGCTGTAATCTAGTGTCTACTCGACCTTAATTAAGGCCGGCGAGCACCGCTCTATCCCGCGCCAAATAAGGTTCAAAATGGAACAAAAAACGTGCATGTCCATAGATCCATCACCATTTAGGGCAGCCCCGCCTATACTTCTTACAAAACACAACGTCTTAGGGGCAGCGTTGAATCTTAGAGTCTATCCTAATCAGAACCTTAAGTCAATTGAATAAGAACCACATTTTTTCAGTTGTTAAATTCATGGGTTTTATATTGGGAATAATAGAGGTAGTTGAATTAGTTTCTTGGGATAGAGTCAATGTAAATTGCCAAAGGGATTGGTCGTTATCTGGATTTCTTTTGCACCTGTTAAACTTTATTGACCTTAATCACATCGGCTATAAAGTCGTGACTTCACACAACAACTATCCATAAAACAATATTGGTGATTCATAATAATCGTCTCATTTAATTTTATATTGATTTTTATTTGTATTTTTACTCGTAAAGAAGCTGTTAATTGTGCTAAGTTTTAGTCTTGTAGTAGATGATTAATGTGAGTAGATCGAGTAGGTACCTACTATAAATAGGTAGGTACCTACCATAGAGATATAGAGATATGCCATATAATGCGCTGAGTTTGGAACTCAGTGTCGCTTTAGAAATTCACACACACATAGTAATCAAATGTGTGCTCAATAACCACTGCGATATTAGTACTCAACGTTCGGTTAATATTTGGTACTACGCAAGCAATGTAAACTGTTTAGATTATGACGTCGCTGCTGTCATCCTTGCTTTCACGAGCAATGTGGTCTGTTTTTGGGCATATTGCTGCGACACCGGCCCAGCCCCCTTGTCACATCTCCCTTTAGTTTCTTATCTTACTTACCATACATTTAATTAAGCTTAATGTCAGTGACCATGAAGATTATAAATAAAATATCCATCTCCAGCGACTCTATCCCGCGAACTCCGTGTTTCCTCAAACAGCGCCATTAATCCCTTGCCTTGCCGTGTTTACGTGTTCATCAAATAGATTTATGCGTCGCGCACGATAGCAGTAATTTATTAATTCTGTGCCGTGTTTATTTAGCATTTAGCTCTAATTACTGGCTATATCAGCTGCAACTTTAGTCTGCTCGCAGCACCATTTTGTTGTTGTTTTCCTCGCAGTAAATTCTTGCTCGGCTTGCTCACTCGTTTTGTGTTTATTTTATTTACATGCTGTGCTCGCAACTCCGTCTATGTGGAAATAACCAGTTTTCAGTGGTTATGGTAAATTAAATTAACAAATAGCCTAGCCGTAAACAAAGTAGAGCTTACACTATGGTGAACAGACATAAATACAAATACATAAACTATACTACACTACATAGTATAAAACAAAGTCGCTTTCCGCTGTCTGTCCCTATGTGTGCTTAGATCTTTAAAACTACGCAATGGATTTTGATGCGTTTTTTTTAATAGATAGAGTGATTCAAAAGGAAGGTTTTTAAGTATACTTAGCACCCGTGCGGAGCCGGCCGAGTCACTAGTAAATTATAAAAGCTTATAACTTCGGGTATAATGCTTCCAGACCATGCTTACAGCTGTCACTATAATTCAACCTCACTTTATGATATTATTACCGTCTTTTGATGCTGTCAGATTCTTTATTACGTACATGTTTTACTGAACAATGGTTATAATTAAAAAATTTATCTTTACAGATGGAGCTAGCTAATTTCATGTAAGTACTTTAAAATATTTAGTACAAATGTATACATAGTAATTGACCTACATATTTACAAAAATGTTATCCGTTCAATTAATGTATCAATAATAAAATGTTTTAATTTGAGATACAAAATACTTTGGACTGTTTGTTTATAATATTTATTGTATTCTACACTAATTGGGAATCAACTGCTCGTCATTAATTAACCTAAACTGTAACAAAACAACGATAATTACAAGCGTCCATTATATGAAATTGGTTTATTTTCTGTATGTATATTTTTAACAGGCGATAACCGTCTGAAATACATAAACTTCTTCTGTAATACTGTATCGGGAATGTAACTTACGCATTGCAAGAATTTTATTTACAACACTTACATGGAAACATACACTCATACTGCTTAATATACCCACCATCTACTCACATCGGTAGTTTTTTTAAGACGCACGAATCTCGCACGTCATTAAAGTTCAAAAACTTTACTGTATTAAAATGCATAATAATATACCTACCTTATTGTATAACATGTGTGTAAAATATGGAGCCTTGAAGTTTGTTCGTATACATTAGAGATAAACTACAGCACTTTAAAAAAAAAAAATTATTGTCTGCGTATTCAAAATTGTTTATCTTGCAAAAACCGAACTCCTGCAATTTCGCTGGAGATTTGAAAAAACCTATTTAAATAATTATGAAGTGGCGGCAAAGAAGAGAAGAGCGTTTTTATAGTAGTCTATGAATGATAAAAGGTCTGTCGATGTTAATATGTATGATTATTTTATTGGTTGACTTTTTATATCGGCAACGAATTCTGCTGGGGGCAAATGTTAGTTGATAAGCACGAGCATTAGTCATGGACATATCATACGTATGTGTAACTATTTATGAATGATTGTCCGTTAACTTACCGTTTGTTTACCCTAGATTAGTTAAGACTAGGTTACTGTGATAAATGGGACAACCTATTCACCTATTACGTACCTACTATAAGTTCATTCTAATAAAATAAGATAGAAATAAAAATTGTTAAGTAAATTATTTCAAAATTTCAAAAATCAGAATAGTCAGTCACATCAGCATGTGTCATGCTTTACTAGGGTAAGACCTAGAACTTAACGCAGTAAAAAATCCCTTCTAGTCTATTCTTCCACGTGTCCACGCTAGAGTATGTAGTTGTAGAGTGCCATTCAAGCGGCCACGCACAGCAGCGGAGTATCTTTAGACGCGTCACGCCTGACATGACATTTCTGGACGTCACTCGCCGTCAGCCGTCCAGTGACAGGAACGGCTGACAAAAATAGCTGCCAGAATTATACCACTATAGTGTATTGTGTGTGATATTTTTGACAGTAACTTACCTATTTAAACTTTAGTAGTTATGGGACGACCCATCTTAACTTAGAAAGAATAGGTATATAAAAGAATGTAACCCCACAAAAACTGCAACCTTTGACACTACATTAAAGCTATGCATAGCAATTATACGGCGCCGTGAAAATATTTTAAAAGGTAGAGTTCCAAATTCTGTAACAATAGAGAAAGACTATTTACAAACGAAAGGTCACGTCATTCTTTGATTACTTAAAGTCAACTCATTGTTACGACTATTGTTAATAGCTTGTTAACGAAAAGCTATCGACCAATCTATTGTTAACGTTAACCGAATGGAACAATAGTTAAGTCGTGAGCTAACCATTAGGCACTTTTAATTAAACGCTAGATAAAAACCCACTCTTATTAATTGCGTTTATTATATTTTATTACATCCATCCGATCAGACACAGCTCTATCATTCAAAATTTTGATATAATAGGCAGCTGTTTTCAATTCTTTAAAAAATATTTTGATCATTAAATGGAAGAACTTATCACGAGATCAAAATGAAAATCTAAAAAAAGGCTTCAATTTAAAATTTTCATCATAAAGATGGCATAAAAATATCAGGGATATTTTAAATATAATCGGTATCTTTGATGTACTCAATTATAAAGAATATGAACAAAAACATCGTATTATTCCATTTAGCAATAATAATATAATTTATTGCAGTTTTTACTGATGTAGAGATCTGTTCCATTCGTGTTGTATGAGACATAATCTTTTTTTCCAATTACCTTATAATAAGTCGTGGCCGTGTAGTTTCTCAAGCGATCGCTATCTCGGATCGTTCAGGATATGAAAAATATTACGTCAAAACGATTAATCGATTTTAAAAAAAGTTGAACGCTGTTTACAAGGAAAATTAATTCAATTATCACAGTATTATAAATCGCAAGTTAACGCTCGAGTGCCTCTGAGCGCTCAGGCCTAGACCACACTGGCGCAAAAAACGCATAGATATACAAGTAGGTGCCCACAGACTCACTGATGCTGCAATGTTCTTGTCTTGTAAGCGCCATTAACGTCAGTCCCTACACATTTGAATAATTGATCTTCATCAACACAAATAGCCAGGCAGACATTTACTATTTATTGCGTATAGGCACTGCACGCCTCTGAATTACTGTAACCAGATATTAAAAGGTGATCAAATGCTATATTATGTGGAATGTGACCCAATTGCGATTGAGCTCCCGACTGACTTTACCTACATACTTATGTAAGTCGGAAGGGAACCACACATGCCACCTATTATAGCATCAAAACACTGAACTGATGATGGATGAAACTTTGGCTAATGGCTTTGCCTAACCCACAAAGGTCCTACAATAGCCAAATGAGGCACTTTAGTACAAACCTAGAAGCGTACCCTTGCTCTATACAATGCGTACAGGGTCAGTGACTAAATCGCCTATTATTTATTAGCGTCAATATAAGAATAGAGGCTTCGATAGCTTGCACTAAGCGAGCCGAATGCCGAGCAGGGAACGCGGACGAATGCTTGGGGCAAAACGCCGATAGTGATGTCCTGCGTTCCCGACTCATATGGCTACCGAGGGCAACGTTAGGTTTTTAGTGGGTAGTCGCCACATAACCCACTAGCTGCCCCCACGGCTGGTGGGTATACAAATCAATGTATTTTCCTGACGAAAAAAATACAGTTATTTAGTCCTTCGCGAGGAGGAATGCGCTGCAACCATGTCATCGTCCATTGAGAAATATTTTTAATTTTCAGAATCACTCGTCTGAAACTGTCCGTGCGTCAAATGTAGAGTCACTGTCCCCATACGTAAGCGAAAACAGTTTTTTGTCCCCGAAATTTTTTACACAAGTATGTGCATTTAATGTTCCCAAAAGTGTGTTCCAGCCTTATTAAGTCGGTTACCAAATCGACCAGCAGGAGTTATTAGTGTTATCGACGCGAGTGTCGTGTCGCGCTATCGGCTAAGTGTGCGCAGAAATAGGACGCATCGCTCAAGTGTCACGGTGGACTACATTTTAGGGCTCTGAGAATGCCGACGACAGTTTATTTTTTTTAGATTCCCTGACATTTGTGGAATACGAATTGAAAATTTTAGAATCAGTCATCATTGTGATACCGAGATATCATACAATATTGCAAAAAATACGAATCTTATTACTAGTCCAGTCATTTGGTACAAAATAATGGCTTTACCTGGAAAGTTTTCCGGGAATAATGAAAATTGGTATTTATATAGAATTCGATGTGCTCCACATGTAAAAGTGCTCTTTGGGAGCGTACTTACATAAATAAAAGATTTGAATTTTATTACTATACATATAAGTAGGTAGTATATGTAAATATAGGTAACGCTAGTCAGGTTATGAATATGTGTATGTACTGAAATTAACATTAACATGGTTTCCACGTTGCATGCGGTATTTGTGCGCATATTTTGAATTACATAGTAGTTAGGTCGGTAAGTGCTGCTATTAATTTTCCTGTTAAAATCGAAAAATACTATGCACATTTAGAATAATGATATTACAGTATTATAGGCAAATAAATAGAACGGCATTTACCTAGTGTCTATTATTGTTACCAGGAACCATCTGAAAAATCGTTCCATCATACATAATTTGTTCTGGCTCTACATTGGATGTAGCAAGTGCCACTTCATACTTCAATGTGACTTAAGAATGTTTATTTAGGAAAACCAGGGTTTTACAGTGTATAGTAAAAATAAGTTAGGCAACAGGTAAACCACTTATAGGTTCATCTTTAGAAATCTTTCTCCTAGCTCTTAATTTGCGACGAAAGCTTTGTAAGAGTTCCTATATTTTATGTACCACGCCCCGTTATCTGATCTAATGCCTACATAATAATTATGTTTGACATGCGATGTTAAATTCATAAAAATGCGTAATCTTTGTTTTAGCACAGTTAGTAATCGGTAGATACGAGTAAATAGTAAAAGAATTACACAATAAAAGGCTTATCGGTCTAAGTAAAGTTAATTATTATCTGTAAGCCCAGGCTAAAAAGCAGTCCGCGGGCGGGCGGTCTCTAGGCACAAACGCTTACTAAGTAAAAGTTAAAGTGGATGTTGTCAAGTGTTTTAATTGCCAAGATAAGCGGATTTAATCTTTATTTGCGGAGTTCAGTCGCGTCCGGTTTCTGGCACAAAAACCGGCCGCAGTGGGGTTCCGTAGTCGAAGCAATAGCACACTAGCTCTATAGTATACTGATATGAAATCTCTTATAAAACTAACCCACGCATTGTTTGTTGATCCTTAAATATAATTTATCTAAGATTGCGTTAACCATTTCGTTTTTATCTAACCAAGTTATCTTTTAGAATAAATTTTGCTTGTGAAAAATTAAGCTTGCGCAAAATTTGTGCCTATTCAAGAGGAAGTTGTTACTCCACTTCCTAATTTTACTAGCCCAAGTAAATTCTTGGTAAGATAGTCGTAGTAAAGCCTTAACAATGCCTTTTCCTGGATTGTATCTTACTATCTGACAGCTTGCTCTGGTAACATGAAACTGATCTGAATAGAAATCAAAGTCCTCCGCATTCGGTGTCCGCGTCGGATCATCTGTCAGTCAGTAACCGGAGCCGAGACTCGAACCCGGCGCGAATGGACGCGTAAGTTGATAAACTGCTTGCGAAACTGACGCGGATCGCGATTGCAGGGTTAGGACTTATACGGCTTTTATAATTAACTTGCGGCATTGGTCAAAAAAACGCTATTTGTTTTCTACGAAGTACATGTTTACTTAACAAAATAAATTGATATTTGCTCAAATATTCACGGTAAAAATGTGACTAACCATCTAAGCAGCCGAATCCACGGCACGTGTTAAAAGCATGTTGTTTGCATGACGATTGCAATAATATAAATTACATACGTTATATGTTTTATTGTGCTATTATTGTGTTTATTATTTAGTAGATCGGAAATTGGAATTTTCCGCGGACCATTGTCCGTAGGCTGGCAACTGGATGTGAACTATTGAGCTAGATGACATATTATAACTATTTCGTGCATTAAAATGGTAACTTGTTAGGTAGAGGTGTCTCTGGAATCTTACGGAAACTCTCCCAAACTTTACTATTAAATCAACTCATGAGCTTCTTTACGGCACTCTAAAGCTATTTCTATTTTCGCGATAAAAGTTTTACCACGTACTTACTTAGAACCGGAATATTAGGTTTTAGGTTTAGCTCTTTATATTTTAACGGGAAACGCAAACAAATGGCTCGTAAACAATACCTAGAATAATTTGCCTGAAGATAACAACTAATTAGACGGAAAATTATTATTCCTGTTTATTTTTTACTCCACGGCGTTCCAAAAAGACGTTTCTAGAACTGCAATCTGCCTTGTTTATTATTATTGCTGCGCTATAATAATAATTTATACAACTAAAAACATTCCTTATCCGAATTCGAATGCATGCTGAATTAATTTAAATCAAATTAATTAATACTAGAGCTAGTTTCTATGAGAAACTAAGCAACAGAATTAAATGTTAATCAGAAAGTAATTAGTGGCGTAGGAACACAGCTGATCCCCGTAATTAGGCATTTCGCGAAGTTCCCGCCGAAATAGTAACTCCAGTATAGTTCCGAGAAAAAATATCGTAATTTTTCATTAGATTTAAACCTTATTTATATCAGAATACGTCAGGAATTATAAAGTGTTAATGTTCGTGACTGTACGTGTTAAGTCAGTTTTTAACGTCGTTAGTAATGAGTGAATGCTTAATTACTATTTTCAATTTTAAAATGCGCGTATCTATGTAACGAAACTTTTTGTAAAATGTATTTTTAATTAAATTAATCCACTTTAAATATTAATTTATCTTTTAATTGAGCTGTTGTAAAAATGTGCTAAGTTTTATTACTGCAGTAAAGAACATAGCTAGATTTAAAAATTTTGCTTTAAAAGGTTTAGAATTCACAATTGGTAAAATTAAAAATTTGCTTCACTTAAGTATGAGTTGAACAAAGAAATGAAACAAAAAAGCACGTAATATCAAAGCAAATAGCATTTGTCTTGGCATTTGAAAACTTGTTTAATATCCCCGGTAAATGTCGGACAATTCCCGGCCCACTCAATCACGGCTAATTACCGCCATTATAAATAAATGTTAAAAGTTGGCTCACTGTGGTAAAAGTACCGAATAAAATTCCCAAACAGTCGGTTATTAAAGCCAGTTTTCCGACAGACTTTACATTTGAGAGGGCTCTAACTTTGTAGGCAGTTAACGTTTCCCTGTTTATTGCATTTTAAGTGATAGGGATTAAAATGAGAACGCATACATTATAATATAATTATTTGTGCTTATTGGTTCTTGAAAAAAGGAGTCAATGTGCAATTTAATTTTTTAGACATAGTCCGTTTTAGATGGTAGAACAGAAAGGAGATATCGTTGTTTGTTAGTTAGAAATACACGCTTCTAAGAAAAACCAACCGTCAAATTAATTATCTTCCAAACTACTTATTTGGTGCTGCATTTTCCACAAGCCCAAGTTACAGTGCTGTATTTGTAATGGCGCAATTATTTTCTCAAAAAAGGGCATGCCCAAAAATTGTTTCCATAGCCCACTACGCGCAGCCAGTTTGCTGGTGGTCGACAATTATAACTGGCTTGTTCGCTGCGAGAAATCACAAAAAGGTAATTGCCGGTTGACCAGATGGAAGCCCTGATATGAGAATTTATGTGGCATTGTAATTAGACCCCTGAGAGGTGGGAGAGAGGCGAAAGAGCAATGTCTACGGGTCTCAGTGAACTGGACGATGTTTTGCGATTGGAACAGCTTTCTGCACAGTTAACTAATCTCTGTAGTTACTATCATGAAAGTTTAACGAAACTGAGCCCTAATCTTGATTCAGACATGAGCCACAGAATACATAAGGGTACAGGTACCTAAGCAGTCTACGACTATAGCATGACGAAAGTAAATTAACACAATGTTATCAAACGCATAAAAATAAAACAGAAGTTTATCTAACTTAGCATAAATAAAGATAAAATATAATTTTCAAGCTAGAAGATAAACTCAGCTAATATTGTATTTCGTAGAAAACAAGTAACTTTTCTTATACGGGAACATAGTGAAAACATTTTTGCTTTTTTTCGTGCAAACTACCACGATAAAATAGAGTCTTCAATAACTAAGCGTTTTTTGAAATAAATACATTTTCTTTCGTTCTTTTAATAGTTTACATTTAAAAATGTACATTTTATGCTTTCAGTAACCTCTCATCTTCACTATTAGAGTTAGTTAGACCCAATCTGCATCTACAATCAACATCTTTCCCGTGAACATCTTCAAGGCACCATTAACCATAAGCATGGGGTTCCAATTAGTTTAAGAATCAGAGCATAGCTAACCTTCTAATTAACAGGAGCCATTATAGTATACTGCGTAGCACATAACTTAAGGAGATCGGCGTAGGTTCGCCATTACTGCAATTAATTGATTTTTTATCGCTCAAACCTCGTAAATAAATTGTTCCTTGATTGCTTCCATTAAAATACCATTCCATTTTATGTAGAGCGCAAACGCTTTGATAAGGTTTTAAAATGAAACGAAGACGTAGAAAGTCTATGTTTAAGAGGGTACGATTAATGTTTCCAGATAGGAAATTACGTAGAGCTACATTTAAAAGAAAAAATAAACTCCTTCCCCATTTCAAATAGGTTTTTCATACCTATATTGAATCGTCAGATTAAAATTGACGTTTCCATTTCATTTCCTGAAGAAAAACATCCTTCAGATAAAGTTTATGGAAACTTAACCATAAATCTACTTCTTAGATTAGATTTCAATAAAATTTCATGACTCTACATTTTACAGCGTGGGCTGCAGTTTGTCAACTAAAAGTATTACCAACGAAGTTCTCGGAATTATATTCCCGGTATAATCTTTTGAGACTGCTACAGACGGGGTAGCTTTTTATTTTTAAGGCATTTCCAGAAACGGATTAGTAGTTCTTGTAACTGCCCCTAACATCAGCACCTTGGTAAAAATCTACGTCACACCCACTCGGATATCAATATTCGTAAAAGTTGTCTAAAAACCCGACTTTTTCCCTACCATTGCTATCGTGGCCTAAGTCTCAACCACATTTTTCCGGCTCTCGTCACGTTTCTTCCAAAAACTCATTCTGGTCAGGTTTCCGCCGGTTTTGTAAACACGTTATGTTTTCAACAGAAACGTCAACTTCCAGCGGCCGTCGCGAAAAGAACGAAACAATACGCGGCGTGTTTGCAAACGCATTCCGTCTTTTACGGCTTTGTTTGTCGAGGGAACGGTCCGTGGATTGTTGGTAATTGGAATAATGTGAAAACTTCGAGTGATTTCGTTACTGCAATAACAGTTTTTCCAAGGTATCTGTAGCGTGGTGCATGGTTATAGCCGCTTGATGACTTTGGATTCGATTTGCAGATAAGAGCTTACAAAGTCTCGAAGCTCTTATTTCATAACTCTTAATAACTTTTTAGGAACAACGTTACTAAGATCTTACAGAAAATCCTCTGAAATGTTTATGCTTGTGTAGGATGTTTGAGTTACTAGCAAAAAATGTTAATGCTAGAACTTCCTGTACGGTGCGTTTTTTACTTCCAACTGTAAATTAATCATCATTTCACGTTCTAAACACAATGGAACTAAAAAAATATTATTAAAGTCAGCTCCGAACTGTAAAGTAAATCAATCAATACGCATTTACAATAAATTACGCTCCGTCATACATTTTCAATGAGTGGGTAGTACCACAGAATAATAATAAGTACTACGTACAGAAGTTTTACTTCGCGAAGGTATTTAAAAAAATGTATGCTCAATGTCATTAACAATATGGTGTAATTTAGCTTGTCTCAAGAGTCAAGCAAGTTTGTCAGAAGTTTTGTTGACAAACTTCAGTGATCGGTACTGCGCCGAAGCTATAGGGCTGACTTCGGTAAAATGATGTGACGTGAGGTGCCAATCTGCAGAAAATGGCGGAGGAAATAATACATGATTTAGCATGAATTATCATGAATAATATTAACTACTTATTTACCTCTCAGTGTCTTCAGGCAACTTAAAAAAGTACATTCTGTGTTTTTATTATTATTTAGGCAGTTAAATACTGCACAGTATTTAGTCCACCATTTTCTTTATTTTTTTCCATCATACACAAGAATACGCGTGCGTGAGTCAATGTTCGCTCGTATGTGAGGCCTTGTCGAATAGTACTCTTGTAGGGGGCAATCGTGCGTGTTTTGTTTTCGATGTAAACTCGCGGAGATGAACAGGCCTGGTAGTACTGCTAAATCATACATATTCAGAGTGCTATGCTTCGTTCCGCTACCATGAATAACGTTAGCGGACAACGTTGCAACTTCAACTATGTTGTAGTTCATTTCATATTCATACTGATATTCATCTTCTACTTTTCTTAATTCTTAAAATCTTACCTAGGGAAACTTCGTCTTTGAAATTGCCTACTTATCTTTCTTATTACTTCAAAAGTTTTGAAATTTTTAAGTTCAAAGTTATAAAACTTCGTCTCTGAAATTTATACGTTGGTAATGTTGGTATAGCCTACTTGAATCATTTATGAATTGATAAACTCCCACTGTGTACGCGATGATTTAGGTATCCACTGAGTAAGTGCTCGATGACGGAGGCCGAGGCTCGTTCCTCGCCAGCTCTATATCCATCGCCGGCCTCTTTGAAGCCCTCCGCAAACAGCGCGGCATTCCAACCTAAATATCCTGAGCTAATTTTAATTGATTTATTCACTCTCATAACTCGCATAATAAAGCAGTTAGTGTAATGGTCTCGCAACAAACGGCCGAGCGTAACGGATATGTTGATTATGCCGCAGTTAGGTCAACTGCTATTGTTCCCACAGCGGTGAAATTCGCCAGCATTTGTCTCGTTTTACCACACTTCGGCCGCATTCAAAGCCTGACTGGTCTATAGTCTACCTCTATAGTATCCACACGAACCGCTGTCACGTAGAATATTACCATAATAGTGCAGGCTCGCTCAATGCTCCGTCACGAATTCGTCTCTTACCGCTTCGGAATTTAATTGCGTAGAAAATTATTTCACGAGCGCGAGACGCGAGTATTCCCAGACGGTAATAGCGCGGTCCTGGCTTTGAAGCTGCGTGTCCCTTTAATTACGCGGAGCTATCTCGCCGTATCAGCTGTGCGCGCGAGTGTGAGTGCCCTCCCGCCCGCCCCCAGCGCCCGCCGCGCCGCCAATCAGCTGATCGCAGTAGGTCGCGGCGCCACGCTGACAACACACCGCCATTCCGGCTCCGGCCGCCAAAAACGCATTAACGCAGTCGCCGCACGATCCCAAAATGAAAACGCGTTTCACATTCTCCACCGTCACGACTCTTTTTAAAACCCAACCGCTGACGGCTCAAAGGAAACGCGAACCTATTTATAATAATAATCTAAAATGTAGCTGAACGTTCCTTCCGGAGGCGAGACATGAAAGCGTTCCGATCCCTAGCGCTGTCCCTTTCGCCGCTCCCACGGGGAGCCGCGCTAGAGAGGGACCGATGTAGGAAAGCCGAGCTGTCAAGTTCGGTACTTAAAATGGCCGATGCTTGCTTAGTTTCGTGATCGCCTAGGGAGGGGGCCGTGTCGATAATATTATGTTTTATGACGGCGGGTGGCGGGCGTACATAAATTGGGTTTTCGTTTTACGAGAGATAATACTGACTATAAATTATACTCGCATTTCGGGAATCGAATTCCACCCGGAGTGTTTTTCCACTTTCAAACAAATTGCCGCGGCCACGCTCGCCGTAACTAGCGGCCCCGAGGAAACGACCAATTACAGAATTGCTACTCTGATCGCTAACGTGCCGTTATCAGACTGTGACGAAGGAGTTCATTATTTTTGAGCGATCATTTTTAATACTTCGAATGCGTTTTAAGTTATCTTATGCCGTCTGCAATTTCAACTTTCGCGATTACAGTTACCGCAAACGTTACCTGCGGTGGGAAGGTAATTTGCGGGCTAAAAAACCTCTCATTCCATTCAATTTCTCGTCCAAATTGCTCCTCGGAGCGTCTAAGCAGCTTAATTACTATAAGCTTACAAAATTATAAAATGAATAGTGTGCTGGCTCAGAATACATTTATGTTTGCAATTACAGTTGTGAGAGTCCAACGTCAGTCTCCGCCCGCGCGGCAAGATTCTGAGTTCGGTATTGAAGTCCTAAAAAGCAACAATAAACTTTTTACTGTCGCAGCGGACATAAAATAAATACAGCTCCGCGCCGCCATGGTGGGACGTAATCGTTTCTCTTATGAAGATGGAAAGATGGCTGAAGAAGTAATAGCTGCAGTAAAGCGCGTCGCTGGATGGCGGCGGCAATCATCCATTAGTCTCGATGTTTATTTCGTGTTTATTACATGGATGCTAATTTAACGCCGTCGCTTGCCGTCAGTAATGGAGTACATTCTCACAAGCGCAGGTAACGGCCGATTTTACTCGCCACAAAACCTCTGCGTGCGACTTAAATCTATCTAACAGCATCTTAATTAGGCTCGCTACGGCTAATTGCAGATGCTCGTCGAATGTAACGAATCATTATAATGAACGTTTTATTGTAATGGCTCCGTCTGAAGTCTTATTTCCCTGAATAGTGTATGAATAATTCCCAACAGTCATTGTGGATTATTCACGACTCATTGTGTATCTTTCAAAGAGAAAATAAAACATCGAATGAATGAGTTGCTGGGCTTTTGTCTACCGAATAGTTTTGAAACTCTGCCGAGGCTTGAGTAACAATATAAATAATTTACAAAAAACATAATGCTGTTGTAGCGGCTTTGTACCACTGAAAGGTTTGTACAATTTTGACTTTGAAAGATTTGAAAGTGTTGCCTGCAATGACAAGGTAACACATAATTCAGACAAATATCAAAAGACTAGTTGGACAATAGGTATTATGTAATTTTAATTTAATTACAAAGGTTTCACAACAATACACCACCCAGAAACAATTTAAAAATAGTTGCACGGGTCTGCGTGTAAATTAGTACCTACTTTCAATGAAGGACAGTATGCCATTACATACTTTGCTTTAAAATTAAATAGCAAAAGTCTTGTTAGTTAGGATTCATCTTTTATGACAAGGTATTGCAAATATATAAAATTATACTATATTTAATACGTTTATTTTAACAATAAAAACTAACAGTGGAATGCCAGGAGATAAATTTGTTTTACAATATTTCCTGAACTTTGATCCAACTAAACATAAATGTAATCATACAAATATTATACATGAAGATCGGATTAATCTAGATATCATTTATTTTTGATGACAGTTTAAACGAGTCTCGGAAGAATGCAGACATGTACGAGTAGTTATCTGTCGTGCGTCATACTCTTTTAATTTATCAGCTGATTTTCCAAAACATATTTCACATGACTTAAGAGCTCTTGACAATTCAATGCCAACAATCTACGAAACAGCAACGATCTCTCTCTTTTCTAATACAAACTGCTTCAAATTATTATGACATTTTGGTAAAATATGACCGTCGTGATTTTGAAGATATATTTTATTTCATTAACCAGTTTTAACCAGTCATTCTCATAATTATTTATTAAACTAAAGTGACTAATTTATTAGGTAAACAGGCAAGCAAACTTATATTTGGAATTCGATTTACATTAGTAGATAGTGTATGGTGACATAGATAATTCTGGTAACCTCGATTCAGTCCAGATTTCGCTATGCAAAATGGTTTGAAATTAACTCACATACTAGTGATGCTAGCAAACATAGACGCGGCCGAAATTTACATCACATTTGTTCAAGTAAATGCAACGAATTGTTTATAAAAAGTAGTTCTAGTCGTCATAGCCGCGGTTATCTTTGAGTGCTTCGAAAATTTTACTGGAGCAGGGCGCCCCCGTAGTGTTCATTAGTCTTGATGTCAGTATTTCCAAGATATTTTCTGACTACATTTATCGCTACTGAATTAATAGGACAATCATTAAGATTATGACAGACTTTAATTACATCGCAATTTAAATTATCTTCCTTCAAGTTGATAATTCATTCTCATTAATAACTTAGTGCTTTAAAACTTGTTTAAACCGAATAACTTATTGGACTCCACAACTGCAATCGCTGATTACAATCATGCGGTAATATATCAGTTACAAATGTACATATTTACATCGCAGGAGTTCTAATTCCGACACATTTGAATGACAACCATAAATTAGCTGCAAGCACGTTTACAGTCTCTTGCTAATTTCAATTTATATTTCAAACTGGTTTTAATGTGGATGGTTTTATCAAAATGTTTTAAATATCCATTGAAATGTCTGCCATCAGTGGCTTCTAATGATCGCATTATGGTTTCTGGCGTGGAATCTTCTATAATGTTAGTAATAGCTATAGCAATACTTTCATTCGCTAATGCGTCCATATATCAGCGATTCAGTCTACTAACAAGTAAGGCATGTGTCAGATCGACGGAACACGTGTGCTCTATTAATAAGACATAGCACATACAGTATCAACTGTAATGAACGGAAAACTGAGATGTATTCCACACAAATTTTCCGTTTACTTGTTATTTCCTATTCAGTGTATTCTTAACCTATGTTCTTTGCACTGTAATCATAGGAGGCATGCCATCAATTTGTCTTTTAAATAGGTCATTAGGTAATTTATACTTCTGTCATGCAATGGGCAGTAATTTGGGCGGCACTGTAATGGCAATAGAATTTTGAGCAGATGCCTTTTTAACGACGTTATTTGTAAGTCTGCTGCGTTCTCGTAACGGTTAGGCGCTGTCGGCCGGTATACTTACGGCAGTCAACATCCAAGAATGAGACATAGTCGCGGTATCCAAGGCTTCCACGGCACTGGAGCACTAGCAACACACACACTCACAAACACACGCGCTGGGCCCGACCGAGCCTCGTGGAGATAAATAAAACGATGCTTTAGGGATTTTTGTAAAAAGATAGTTATATTTTTGGCATTGGACTATGACACAATATAATACTATGATATGCTAAGTAAGCGTTTTATAAAGACTTTTACATGCCGAATATTCGTTAATCAGACTATTCATCAGAGGACTCTTTATATATATAATTTTAACAAACATAACCGCTTACAAAATGAGAGTAGAGATACGTTTCTAGTTTACCGCACGGGACTGCTCTAGAACTCATCACCTATTCGAAAACATAACTATTTCTAGTTTTATTCGTAATATTTTTCTCACTTTCATTTTTTTTACTCTATAGGTAGGTACATATTATTATAATACAATTTTTGAACATATATTTATCGATATGATATCTTATACAGAAATACGCAATGAATCGGCGACGGTACAATAATTTAATCGTGAAGCGTCGGTTACTGCGTTTGCGAATAAATATTTCGTTGGTGGGTATGCACTAGTGTCGACACGGTCGCCACTCGGTCCTCGGCGAACAACACATCATAATCGTCCGGTACAACAACACATAAATCAACGTTTAAACAATATCAACGTACATAGGTACTATTTGGTATTAGGTTCGTCCGCGGGCACGAGGCGCGCGGCGCTCGGCGTCGCCGGCACTTATCACTAACTAATTACAACGAAACATCACAGAGACCGGTCCCGGCCGGCTACATGTAGATGGGCAGCTGCTGCAGGCCGCGCTTGTCGAAGCGGTCGTAGGGCGCGGGCGGCAGCCGCGCGATATCACAGTCCAGCGCCTCGGGCGGCAGGTAGGGGTGCGGCTTCAGGCGCGCGCGGGCCAGCTTGCCGCCGCCCGCCTCGGGCAGCGACTCGAAGCGGTACAGCAGCCGCGCCGGCTCCTCGGGCAGGCGTTGCCGCTGCGCCTGGGCCGGCTGCGGCGGCGGCGCGGCGGGCGCGGGCGCCGCGCGGCAGCAGCGCCGGGGCTGGCGCGGCCGCATGCGGCTGGCCGGGGTCACCGCCGCCGCCGCCGCCGCGTCGCCGCGGGGCAGGTTGTTCACGAACGGCACGCGCCGCAGGCTCTCGAGCCTCCTGAAGTGCGACGGGTGGATCATGAGCAGCGGCTCGATCTTGACGCCCTGCGGCGGCTTGGCACAGTCGGGAAGCTCGTATTCGATACTGCAGTCTACGTGTAAAGGCACCGAGTAGTCCTTGGGGGCGAGCGAGGCGGGCCGCGCGTCCCGGCGGTAGCGGTCGGCGGCGGCGAAGTCGGCCTCGCCGCGGGCGTAGCCCGTCATGGCGGGCGCGGCCTCACGGCATGTGCGCCGCGGGGCGCGCGCCGATCAGCTGATTGTGCGGGCTTCGGGCGCGCGGACGTGCGCGCAGAGTGGCGGCGGCCGCGAGACTGGCGCGGGCCGGCGCGCGCCTGCGCACCCCGCGCCGTCATCCCGGCCCCGCCCCCCGCGGGATCTCGCCGGGGAAGCCGCGGATCGAACTCCGCGGAGGCCGGCGTGGCGGCGGCCGGCGGCGGCGGACTTCGCCAGATCGATAGATGCGGCGACGGCCGTAGCGAGCGCGGGCGGGCGCGCGGCGGCGGCGGGGTGCGGGGCGAATGTCAAACAGCTGACTACAAAGACATTAAACAAACCGAGAGGTTATGTAGATGGCCTCCTTGGTCGAGTAGGTTATGTTACGAGGAAACGGGAATTTAAATACAATTGCGGCAATGGTTATCGGAATGCGAAGGAAACGGAGCTTATTGTGACTTGTATTGTAAATGTAATCTGGCCGAGACAATGTTGATCTCATCAGCGGGATGTAATCACGCGTTCTCCCCAAACAATAGAAAGTGTTTGCGATCAATCTGTTGCATATTGTGCTCTTCGAATATCTCTCTCGCTCGATTTAACTGCCGTTCAAGACACTGAAGCCCATTGTGCCTCTTATTCAACATAATTGTCTTTCTTGCCGTGATTGAAGATTAGCTTTTTATAACAAAAACCGATTTAATTTGTGCTTCATAATGGGAAGGTGATAAATGACTGAGTTATGGCTGGCGCAGCTTTCCCCAATCACGTCGGATTATTAAGAGTCTTCCTGTCCACACAAAAAGCTAATTGAATACGTGTAACATGAGAGTCCGTGATTGCCCGGAGCAATCTTATATTATGCTCTACGTATTAAGTTTTCGTAATAAGAGCTGTAGCCAGGGCTGTCGACATAATGTGAAACAAGTCTTGCAAATGAGCCTGAACATAATAGAGCACTTTAGCACTACATAAAAATTCTTGTCGTATAAAATACATTCTGTCTATTATAATTTTCAAACTCTACTTTGATCATAATAGGCCCTTTCTAAAAATGTATTTACATTTCTTTTTACGTTCCCGCAAGATTGCGTAAATGTGAAAAATCCACAATCCCCCTTGTTCCGATTTTTCACACCAAACGACACATCGGCGCTTATCAACCCTAATAATATACCTAGAGATAAGAGGGTGGGGTCTTGCAGCGTGTGTCGTCCCCATCCGCCTCCAGATGTCGATAGAGTCGACGTTCCCGGCGTGACGCCATAAAGTGTCACATCCAGTTTCTGATAATAGAATTAGAGAAGTTTATGTCGATTACAACATCCGTTCCGCCGTAAAATTTTACAAAGATAAAACTTGATTTTATGATCAATTCACGCGATAAGTAATAAATATTGGGTAACTATTGTATAAATGTTTATGTCAGTCGCTACATCGGTAGTAATATTACTAAACTTAGCTACTTCCCTATTAGTTCTTGGTATGCGTATTTAATTAATTATGAACACATAAATAAGGAAAATATTATATTCTTCTGGAATTCTGATAAGCCTAGCGAAATATTACAATAATAAGGGTCAGTTAAAAAAATAGAAAAACGACCCCTTTATCTAAATGAATGATGAAAAATTTTCATCGATATCGATAAAAGCACTGTACTAGTGTACAAACTTACAAAGTAACTAGATCCATCGCGTGCGCATCGTAGCATGCACGCCGTGTGGGCACATGTCTCGACACAACCTGTACCTCGGCTGACAGACTACATCGTGTGTTGGTATTCATTAACCAGTACTTACTTAAAGAGTACGTTCGTAATGTTGTTTTAGGGCCCATAATATCTCCTCTTGTGATTAATCAGACAAACAAAGTGGAATCTTCCAAGAACCGCTCAAGATAAATGTTTTTTTCTAGTTTCACGGCAAATAAGAAAAATATTTTTCAATTCTAGCGCTACTTTTAAATGCATGAAGCATTTTGCTATCGAGCTGGTTCCAATAAACTTAACGAAATCTAAATTCAGCTGCAATTTCTAGACTTTAATTAATTTAAAACGTAAATAAAGTAGGACTTTACTTTTAGGCTGGGTTGCATTATTTTACTTTGACTTTAACAAACGTCTAAAATCTGTCAAACTTCATACAAAATACACCGGTTATCGTTATAGTTACAGGTTAAAGTTTAATGGTGTAAGTCAGCCTTAAAGTCCGTCCATATTGATTTTAATTGGCCAGAATTAACATTTTAGGTTAATGTAAACTCTGAATAACTTTCCTTTTAGCTATGCAATTGCACATAAGTACTTCTTTAACACAAAAGTCATGTAAAACTAAAAACAAAAACGAGATTTTCATAAAATGTAGAGTCTACTTGATGTCGTCATGGAACCAAAAATAATGGTGACTTATTTCAAAATGATTGGCTATTCTTTAGTCCAAGTTCAAAACCTTGGCAAGGCTTTTGTGACCGACAAAGCCTAACGGTTGAGTACTGCAATGCCTATTGTGTAATTTTAACATCTATCGCAATCCTGCTTATTATTTGTGATAATTTCGCGAAAAGTTTGCAGTCGTGACATGCTCAAGTTTATGTGATTATAACGTTTGTATAAGAATATTTAAACCGAGTTCAGATCAACATCTACTCGTAGTTTAGATGCTTTACACACATTAATGACAGCGTATTCTGGTTTATTTAAATACAGGCAGGTTCCTACCTAGTTGACCGCAAGCTATCTTGTGTTAAGTGTATCTAGATGCGGTCTAAGATAATAGTTTTAAGTTAGTTGCTTTAGTTTAAAAGCTCTTACCTTCTAAACACTCTGTAACATTCATTGGCCCCCAGCGGCATTGTCCGGGTCCAAGATTTGAAAAGGCCGTGAATCACCCTGATTGCTGATAAGAAAGACGATTATCCTCATCTTTGGAGAGCAGGATCCTTCCAAACCATTTGTCCCGGCTTGCATAAACTCACACAGAACCCTAACCTAAGTGTCATTTCAGATTCTCCCGTTAAAAAGGTCTCAGGTTCATAAGACGAAAAAACTTTCCTTTGAAACGGAACGCAGCGTGATTTATAAGTTTTTTTCGCCGTTTCTTCAACAACAAAGCTTATTTCATGGCTTTAACAACTGCGTGGATGCAATTATTTATTTTCAAAGAAAAATTGATCCTTCAAATTCCCAGTAGTCCCCTCCTGTATAACGTCGCAAACGCTTTATTGAAAAATACATCGTTAATGACCGCGCGGCGAGTCGACGACCTTTTGAAAGTTAAATCTTTGTTTTTGAGCCGCCCAACAACGGGAGGGTGAGAATTTGGGGGAACTCTTAATTTTTGTAACATAATTGATAAGTTCAAAAGTATACAAAGTTAAGTGTAAAGCTTCCCTTGCAATATAATTGTGTACTTTTGTATATGTAGATCGGGCATCATATTTTTGTTTAGGTTTAAAATTTAAATGTCATTCATATTAAAAGATTGGATTCAGAAAATATCTACACATTGTGCGGACTATCAAACGGTTGAAGTTGATTGTCCTTAAGTTTTCTGAATTATCCAATTTTCTATACATTTTCATAATTTTTCTTTCCGTAAGAAACTTCTTTTAAAGTAACTATTAGAAAACTTTTAAAATTAATGAAAGGGGTAAAATCGTTCTCTAGTTACAGCGTAACCAAGGAAAACAAGGTTATATTTCTTTAAATGAACAAGTTTAAGACATTTTCAACGACAAGAACCGAGGACAGCAAATGTAGAGCAGCGCGCTACTACTCGTACACTTTATTATCTATCTAAAACAAAGATCTCCTGAATTTTCAGCACAATCCAAATGAAACGTACACTCATGTTCAGGGGATAAACGATAACTCCGTCCGCCAACTACAAAACGATATTAAAAACATCAAAGTGGTGGAGCCCTGGCTACAAAGGGCGCCGCTAATCGCCTTGTTTATGCAACACGCCCAACTTACCCTATCAGTATCTGGTTGGAATTAATGCGATGGGGCAGATAACTCGCCTACGTGATTACGCACTAACGTGGAGCATCTCTCTCTACCATGAACGACGGGCAATATAAGAGGATTATAATTTATAGTAAAGAAAAAAATACTTGGCTCTACATTATAATAAGGAAAAGTTGAACGCTAGCACAAAAAGTAATTTTTATGCAAATTCTCAGCAGTATAAACCTTTTCGTATTCTTACGATATCTAATTTGTTTACGCCTTAGTTTGTGCAATATCTATAAATAAATAATAAAAATCATTGACGCAATTCAAAGTGATCAAGATCTAGGTATGTTTAGATAGAAACTAATTAGCAATAACATTCGTGGAAAACTCTGTTTGACGTCTTAGCTCAAAACCACAAATGTTGCGAGTTGAAATGACACAAGCTTGAAACGTAGGTACTAGGTATAGCCTTTAAATTGCCGTTACTTTGTTTCGAGGCAAGCACTTTGTTTCCAAATTTCAGACCACTGATTTTCAGCAATAAATACGTCGCGCATCGCTTTCAGCTTAACCTCTCAAAGTAACAGAAGTTTTAGGCAAACTTTAAACATTTCGTTTAAAGTAACGAACACGACTTTCACGACAATTCAAACAGACAAATGATACAGAATGATTATTTAAAATTATTCTTGTTTATTATTACGGCTTTCCATTAACTCGCGGACCGTGCTCGCATATTTGGGCGCACGCTACACGATACGTAGCACGAGGCCAATCAGCTGGTAATTAATGCGATCGGCGCTAATTGGCCCGTACGATACTGTACGCAAATTGTAATGGCGGGAGTTGTTTGGTGATTAAAGAGCCAAAAAGCATTTTGGCCGTAGGCTTATATCGGGCCTTTTGCTGTGCGTAGACTTTGGTATGTAAAACTGAAACTATGAATATTCATTTCTGTGACGCATAAGTAATAAGAAATTTTACCTTCAATTTTTAGTTAAACAGGGGCGTGCATTGCATAAAATGATTAATTTTGTTACCACGAAATAATAAACCCGTATCCAACTACAATCTGAGCCCACTGTTTGGGTAATGACTGCAGCATTGCCCAACTCGCATGATAACGCACAAACAATAACCTGACAGTGTTTAATTAGTTTCACTCAAGATCTGTATCAACTTCTTATTGCCCGAAAAAATACCTCAATGCCAGTTTTTGCCAGTCAACCTTGAGTGCCAGCAGAAATGTAATTTCGGTTGGCAGAAAAACTGAAAGTCTGACAGTTTTTACGCTCATACGCTGCTTTTTCGGAGGCTGATTGATTGCTTTTTGCGTCGATTTCATAAGAAGAGCTGCCCCCCCAATAAAAAGTGTCATTTTTTAAATCGCTATGTGGAAACTTTATCTAATGGATGACATTAGCTTCCGTCATTCTAACTGGAACTGTCTAAACTCATTCCTCCTCAAATTCTTACATACTTCAGAACTTCAGATAAGTAATTCTCTATAATTTTCCTCCTATCTGATGGTCCCTATTTATTTATGTCTTAGACATACTTTCAAGATAGTAATGTAATAGTGAATAAGCCTAATTAGGGTTTGTTTCCACGGAGGCATCCCATTTTCTCCAGAAACTGTTTTTCGCAGGATCTGGTTTAATAGTATAGTAACTATACGTGTTCTAATATTAACTTTCACACGAACTGCATAAAACCGATTCATTCGAATTTGTGATTCGGATTTCAAACACACATAATGTGTGCTCACACGACAGTGCCGTGGAAAAGATTCCTTAGACACGCTTTCAATAACTGATGGTAATCCCAGTGAGTGAACCTAATCCCAATAGGTGTAGTCAACTGTGTGGTCCGGCCATACATCACCGCATAGCTCGCCACTTGCGCAACGCTCGCTTTCAAAACAAATTCGGCCGATGATAAACACGATCGACAACAACCTTTTACTGCTGAGAAAACGATGTTTGAATCACGAATTCACGATATTATTCATACCTTGAAACTGTTGGAAAAGGATCTTCGCAATCTGGTTTTATTCATGAAACTATTTAAAGCTAACCTTTGACTCTACCAGAATTGAATTTCCTTTGTAACCTTTTCATAATACGAATATGAATTCTCATGAAGGTCTTGTATTCTGCAACATGTACGCAAGTAAAAAGTACATTTCCGGAGTTGTTAACAGCAATAAAATAAGGTTTTCCTTGAGATTATTATACATGCGACACTGCTTATGCAAATACAAGTTTTTAGAAACTCCTTCACGTTTCTTTGTAAACAGCAGATCGTTTTGTAAGATTATTTTCGCAAAATCAGGCATACAAAGCAAAACCCCATAAAAACTATAGCAAGCATAAACCCACGAATTCTGTAAATATATTACCGATCATAAAGTTTACACCGTGTCGTAATTCGGCCGCCGAAAAAGCGTAAATTCGATGAATTTAAATGTACATCGTAAATATGCGACGAATAATAAACCGAACGTCTTCGTTGATTCATTCAACGTACGTGGATATACTGGAAACGACCAAAGATAAACTTTAATAAGGGGCACAAATAGACAATGATAAAGTAAACACTAATGTTTGCTATGCCTCAGTTGTATTCTTTCCAAGATTGAATAAGAATTGAGCAGAGATTCGGAGGAATAAATGGCTATCACGCACCAAACGCATCTGTATTCTACCACCATTTTTCTCGAACGATAAAAATCACAGGACGCTTTAGAACCTGTTCGAAATTAATAGCGTAAGACAACGTTTGGCAGCGAACGCCTCCATGCCCTCCATACCAAATTACTGGCACCATAAAAAGAGAAGCGAAAAGAAAACCGAGGCCATACAATGTCATAATTATAATAATCGTGTCATGATAAACGTAAGCTGATAATAACGACCTAATCGTCAGACACGATTCCAACGGATTCTCTTTTGGTACCAGCACGTTTGTGAAACTGGCTGCTCGAATACGTTGCTCGAATATTCTAAAGAGAAATCCCGGTCTTTTTAATACACGTAACCGGTAATCAATGAAAGGTTTGTATAAAAATCTGGATAATCTCAGTCAGTCAGTCCCTGCGAAGAGGGAGACTCTTTATTAAAAGCGTAACGTGCGCTAAGGTTGGACTGGGAATCAATTTGTTAGCCATGGCCGTTGACGTTGATAGATGACTCGCAAAGAATACAAGCTTTGCTTTACAGTATGTATATTTATGAAATGGAACGAGTAAGCATACAAAATATGATAAGCGATTTCATAAGAACTCTGATAACATGAATTTTTAACTTGCGATTGTACTTATAAAATGAAGGTTTAAAATTAAACAACTAAAGTTGGTTCATTCCACAAACATCGCGTCCTGTTTTCATTAAATTAATATGTCTGATGTCTAGTCTATGAAATATTCTTAAAGGCGTTTAAATTATGTGGATGAAGTATGGCTGTTTGGCTAAAAAGAAATAAAAGTCTTCTCATTTCTATTCGGACCGTCATAGCATAGCATTATTTTATGCCTTGCAGATGACAACCATAAAGAATTCCAATAAAAAGTTGGCCATAGAGCACAGGGGACGTTTGGCATCATTATTAACGATAGTGATGGACATTTATTAAAGATATAAATTGCAATATAGAAAGTTTTGAAATGCCATTAATAATAATCCGTGAAGGTGGAAAGATACTGCCAATTAATGAATTCGATACCGTATCACTTCATCTTTATTACAGTTTTGAAAAAAGTTTATCGCCGCATAAAAAAGTAAAAGTATCTCGTTCGTGACTATGCAATAACGATAGTTTTATGCATGGGTTTTGGTTACAGTAAATTATTTAGTGAGCATGACCACCTGCCGTGTTTTGGTTTTAAAATATCCTATTTATTGAAGTAGGTATAAGATTATTAAATATGTAAGTAAGTATATTGCGGCTGCTAGAGTAAGCAGGTCACTAGTCCGACGACTACCAGTATAAGCTGTGAATTGTGGGAGCTTATTGGAAAAGTTTAGCAGAGAATCGTAAAAAACTGCGGAATAAATATAAAGTTTAACCATCGATATCGATACTCGATGTTTTGACAAATACATTTTTTTACCTTTTTATGTCGATACACAATGTGTTTCCATCATCACTAATCGACAAGTAGCATTATAAAGCTGCAGTCCGTCATAAGGCCGGATCGTTCGCGCGCGATAACTATAAATTAGATAAGTGCCGGCTCCGGAGCCGGCTATCGGTATTTATGAAGTTTCGGTAAGTGCCCAGTGCAGTGGTTGAAACCAATTTAGATCGGGAGATTGGTGTCTTGAAAGCGCCTGTCGGAATCCAGATAAAATAAATATAAATGAATATGAGTCAGGCATCACAAACATCGGCTTGGAAGAACTAAGTATACTCTTGTGTTGCGTTACCAGTAGGAGACGAATGATTTGATAACACCAGCCCACGTCAAAATCTAATACCTAATAAGTATAAACATTGATAATATTCTTACTAAAAACCTTTATCATGAATTATTTTTTTACAACAACAACAACAACAAAATAATAATAATAGCAAAAAATATACAGCAGCATGCCTGTTATACAGCAGTTTTATATAGAAGTTGTCGTGCCTACTTCTTAAACACACTTCAACGATCAATGGTACGCCGTAAAATGTCGAAAGTTAATAGATGCAGAGATAACCCGATATCCTGAGAAATACTCATATCGTGAGAAGGAGCCAAATCTTCGGAATCTTAACAAACTTAATCAAATATGTACATTCATTCTATCAGTTATTTTCCTTTCATAATTTTATAAGAATGGTATAGTAAAAACCGAACGATTGAATGTGTGATCATCAAGGTAAATGTCGGACCAATAAAAAAACTAAATGAATAAAAAAATATTGCCTTGTATAAAATCTTTAACAAAAGCAGCATGTTCGGAGATTAACAAAGAAATGACGTCAATTGCAATAGGTTTTGCAAAATACAATGTCACTGGAAATAATTTGACTAATGTATGTAAGCGTACCACAAGGATCGACAGTCGGCCCCATTGTTATAAGCAATCGAAAGTTATGGGAAATGTTGGAGAGAAGGAATAGTGGTTTCCTTTGTTATACAGCAATTATTTGCATTATAATTTGTGTTGCTATCTATCTGAGATCTGCAGTTAAACGAGGGTGATTCGCCCGGGGCGGTCTTTTGTAGATTTGAGCCCTTTTTATAGAGGCTTTAATGCCGATTTATCTCTATGGGTTTAAATTTTATTAAAAACGCTTCAAACATCACGTTTTGAAAGTTCGCAAATTGTGTGCTTTGAATTCTAAATGACGCAAGATGTTTTGTTTGTGGGGAGTAATTTATGGAAACCCCTGGGGCTGAGAATAAACGCATTTCTATATTTAAGAACGCCGATATTATTGTGGTAGGAGTGTTTTCTAGTAATGGCTGAATAACTTATGAATTATAATTATGAACCAATAATAATTACGTGTTGAGGTAGAGTAAACTTATTTATAGGTAAGAAAACTGAACAGAGCTCCTAGTATAGTAACAGTAATAGATATTACCTGAACATACAGACAATATAGACAATACATAATATGAATACATAGTACCGAATCTTGTGTAGTGAGTAAGGAGGTATGAACGTTGGTGTCCTCCACACAACATTTGTCACCAGGGATTCTCAACCTCTGCTGGCATTGTAGTGCGATAATATGCGACCCATCAGCCCAGGCTACCGTCTGGGGCGTATTTCAATTCGAAATTAAAATAATAACATTTTGAGCTTAACAGTTACCCCTTGCGAATGTGCCACGTACACTCGTCGGGCCGCTGGTTTCCAACGTTCATTCGGGGTTATTTAATGAAATTTGCTTTGATTCTCTATTGTGTCTGTACACACGCATGCCGAATTTAATTAATCAAAACATACTATTTGCTCAGTGAAATCACACAGTTGGAGCCGCAGGAATTCGCGAGCAATCAGTGGGTTTAAATTAATTCGTTTTTGCTGAAGCCAGATCGTAACAGCATTTTATTTGCCTAAGTCTGGTGGGAAATTGAAACTAGTTTAAATGAGAATTCTTGTTTTAGTGGAACTACTAGAATTTAATTTTCTTATCAAATTGTAGGTAATAGTGCTTGGTCTAGACCTAGAGCATTAAAAGTGTCACCTTTGTTTCTATCTCTCTCAACAGCCGAATCACATTGTGTTAATGTGAGATGCTAGTGCATGTTAAATTGAGCGCGTGCAACTTTGTACCTATCCGTGGAAATTGTTTTCCTTATTTTTCAGGAAACCAAGATATCTCATTTTGGTTTTAGGCTATAGCCAGTACTGTGTCTAGTAGTCTAGAGGTCAACTGCATCTTACATAAATACAATACTCGTAGGTGCTGTTTTACAACAAAAGTTACAATTTTTAATGTGTTATATTATGCATTATAGAATCATACTTCCTACAGTTTTACATGGACGCTCGTATATACTCGTGGAGAATCACGCAAAATGACGTGTTGTGTTGTGTTGTATACTTTTATAGTAACTTAAACAACCGAACGTGTTGTACTTTCATGAAATCAAATTAGTTGCCGTCGATAAATTAATACTGATAACGTGGAAAGTGAATGTGCCTACTTTGCTTGACGTAAACAATTACACTTTAATGGTTTTTACTTGTCGTCGATTTGCTTAATTAATTGAAATCACATAATAGTTCGCACAGTCATTTTTTACCTAATGTACAAAAAAATACCTTATAATTTTTATGAGTTGAGTTACCCATTGTTCTCCTTCTTTTTCGGATAACCCAATCAACACCAATAGGTAACTTGTTAAGATATTAAGGCTGAGTTACACCAACTTACTTTAACGTTAACTATAACGATAACCGGTGCTTTTTGTATGGAGTTTGACTTTTTGACTTTAGTCTTTATGATTTCTTATTTAAGACGGACGGATGTCTGACAGATGATAAGCCTGTTCTTTGTACGGAACTAAAAAAAAGTTTCCTTTATTGACATTCACTTACTTCATCCTCTCAGCTTACTAAGCCCACATCAATATTCCGAAAACATCCAATAAGCACTTAGCCTCAATCCGCGGAGGTACTATTAACGCTTACAAGGCGTTCCGGGGAATATTAATAGTCAAGTACGGAGCCTGCGCCTTATGGGATAAAAGAAAGCCACCAGGAAGTAGGGGCTATGAGGCCTGATTGGCTGCAGGATGTAATTAGAACGGTATATTAAACGTTGCTTGTACGCTGATAATGTTTATTTTTTAGCAGAAGCCTTTGTGGCAACAAAATAAAGTCTTATATACTCTAAACAGGTAAATGCTCAATTCTAATGACTTAGTTGGGTGTAATTAGGTACTCAAATGGGGGTAGGCAGCTGTCCGTATTTTTTGGAAAAAATCAATCGATGACTTTTCGTTCGTTCGTTCGTTCGTTTCAGCCGAAAGACGTCCACTGCTGGACAAAGGCCTCCCCCAAGGATTTCCACAAAGACCGGTCCTGCGCCGCTTGCATCCAGGTACTTCCCGCGACCTTCACCAGATCGTCGGTCCACCTAGTGGGAGGCCTGCCCACGCTACGTCTTCCAGCTCGTGGTCGCCACTCAAGAACTTTCCTGCCCCAGCGGCCATCAGCTCTTCGAGCTATGTGCCCCGCCCACTGCCACTTGATTTTAGCGATTCTGCGGGCTATGTCAGTCACTCTGGTTCTCCTACGGATCTCCTCATTTCTGATTCGATCACGCAGGGAAACTCCGAGCATAGCACGCTCCATCGCTCTTTGGGTGACCTTGAGCCTTCTTATGAGGCCCATAGTAAGCGACCACGTCTCAGAGCCATACACCATCACTGGCAACACACACTGGTCAAACACTTTTGACTTGAGACACTGCGGTATTTCGGACGTGAGAATTTCGCGAAGCTTCCCGAACGCTGCCCAGCCGAGTTGGATTCGACGATTAACCTCTTTCTCGAAGTTGGACCTACCTAACTGGACTGTTTGTCCCAGGTATACATAATTGTCAACAACTTCGAGTATAGTGTCTCCAACCTTCAGAGGAGTGGGTACAACACGGGCATTTGACATAATTTTTGTCTTGTCCATGTTCATTTTAAGACCCACTTGTTGAGAGGCTCTACTGAGGCCATCGAGCATTGTGTTTAGGTCCTCCACGGTCTCAGCCATGACTACGATATCGTCCGCGAAACGAAGGTGGGTGATATACTCGCCGTTGATATTTATGCCGAATCCGCTCCAGTCCAGAAGCTTGAAAACATCTTCCAGGGCGGTGGTGAACAGTTTCGGAGATATGACATCTCCCTGTCTCACCCCTCGCTGCAACTGGATAGGTTTCGAGTTCTGATCCTGGAGGCGGACCGACATTGTGGCGTTTTCGTACAAGCCCTTCAGCGCTTCGATGTATCTATAGTCAATTTGGCACCGTTGGAGAGACTGTAGCACTGCCCAGGTCTCGATCGAGTCGAAGGCTTTTTCATAGTCCACAAACGCCAGACAAAGTGGCTGATTATACTCCTCGGTCTTCTGTATAATCTGCCGTAGCGTATGTATGTGGTCTATGGTACTAAAGCCTTTTCGGAAACCGGCTTGTTCGGGAGGCTGGAAGTCGTCGAGCCTGCGTGCGAGACGATTCGTGATGACTCTCGAAAACAGCTTGTATACATGGCTCAGAAGTGAGATGGGTCTATAATTTTTCAACAAGGTTTTGTCGCCTTTTTTGAAAAAAAGTATCACCACACTTCTGTGCCATGCCGTAGGCGTTTTTCCCTCAAGTATAACGGAATCGAACAGCCTCTGAAGAGCCTTTAGTACCGGCGTTCCGCCTGCTTTCAGAAGCTCAGCCGTGATTCCATCATCACCCGGTGCCTTGTTGTTTTTCAGCTGTTTGAGAGCCATTCTAATCTCGTACAGGCTGACGTCCGGGATATCTTCGGTGTAGTGTCGGGTCAGTCTAGCTCTTGGGTCTTCGGCTAGATTTGTGACAGGTGTACGTACACTCGTGTATAATTGTCCGTAGAACTTCTCAACCTCTTCCAATAACTCAGGCCCCGACGAGATGTCTCTGCCATCCTCGGTCTTCAGCTTGGTCAGTTGATTTGGCCAACAGACAGATCCCTAGCGAACACTTTAGAGCCTTTGTTACGCTCAATCGCCTCTTTAATACGATCTGTATTAAATTGGCGTAGATCGCGAGTCAAAGACTTGGAGATCTGTCTGTTAAGACGCCGATACTGAGCAGCATCTTCAGAGGACTGCAGAACCAAGTTTCGTCTCTCTTCCATAAGTTTATTGGTGAGGTCAGAGATCTTTTTGGTTCCTTTTGGACGACGGGTTTTAAAGAACTTAGACCCAGTCGTTTGGACAATTTCCACGAACCTGTCATTGTATTCGTCCACATTTTCGCAGTCTCCTAGGCATTCGAAACGATTTTGCAACTCGAGCTGAAAGCTTTCGGGGTTTTGGAGTTGGATGGGCGCTGGGCGGAGCGTAGACTTAATCAGTCGACGCCTCTCGAGCTTGGGTCTGATATTCAATGTGCCTCTTACCATTCGGTGATCGCTTCCTGTTTTGACCGAGTTGATCACAGAGACATCATTGAATATATGCTTCTTCGTCGACAAGATGAAGTCGATCTCATTTTTTATAGCGCCATTGGGATGCAGCCATGTCCACTTTCGCTGTTTTGGCTTCCTGAAGAAGGAGTTCATCATAAAGAGGCCCTCCCTCTCCATAAAGCCAGCCAGCAGTTGGCCACGTGCGTTCCTCTCTCCATACCCAAATTGCCCCACTTTCAGCTCATTATCGCTTCGTCTACCCAGCTTCGCGTTGAAGTCCCCCATCACAACGGTAAAATGGGACCGGGAGCTATGTATGGCTCTGGAAATATCCTCATACATAGTCTCCACTTCATCGTCGGGGTGTTCCGTGGTCGGTGCGTATACCTGTATGACCTTCAGCGAATACCGTTTGGTGATTCTGAGTATAAGGTACGCTACCCTCGCCGAAACACTCTCGATCTGGACCACGTTGTTGACAAGGGACTTGTGGACGATAAACCCGACACCACCCTGGGACTGCTGGTCGCCCTCCCGGAAATAGAGCAGGTTTCCGGATTTCAGGATTATGGTGTCCTCCCCCTCTCTTCGGACTTCGCATAATCCTACGATATCCCACCGCAACCTGCTCAGTTCTTCCTCGAGTTCGGCGAGCCTCACGTCAGTCCGCAGCGTGCGAGTGTTAAATGTTACCAGGGCCAGAGGTCGTCGGGGTTGGTAGCCTGTCGGTACCCGGTGATTCTTAGCACCCCTCGCCCCACCGTTACCGTGACCGCTACCGTGGCCCGGGATAGTGGGGCCGCCGGGGACTAGGGGCCGTGTTTTTTTGTTCCTCTCCATGGGGGGGATTTGCCTTAATCGCCACGCTTGGCAGGCGGGTTGGCGATCGCAGTTTTTTATAAGATTTCGCACGCAGACGCTGCTGCCCGTCCGGTGCTGCAGGGATTTTGTCGCCTCTTACGACACGCCTCCTGTTGGCGGTGGGGAAGAGTATTCTTTATGGCCGTCCCCACACGGCACGTGTATCACTATCACTCTATGATAAATTCCTTCATTCGTAGTTTAAGAGTTTTGCTCTTGTCTGTGGAGCACTTTCCATTCATTTCTGGACTCTACCAACATTATTTCATCTTTCATTGCTTCATATTTAGGATGTTTACTGTCTCTACAGTACATGAAACATTTATAAGCTTGACCTCAATAACCACTCAAATAAGGTCACGAATTCTCCACGGCGTGCCCCATGTTTTTAATTTTTCATAGTGCGTCACTAGAAAGTGATATAGTCCGGTTGTCCACTGCGAAGTGTAACAATGTATGCGTCGGCGCTCCGATTAATAAGTCGCTGGCGAAACGCGCGCGCGCACGCATACTGACGACTTAATCGCTCTGAGAAGTACGCCACACGGGCTATTAGGGCCGCCAGCTATTGCTTCTGCTCTAAATAAGTCGTAAAAATATTGCAATATCTCAAATCTCATAAAGTCTTACGTCAAATACAATATTTTTGAATGTTAACAGCTAAGAAACTCATTGTTTGATGATTCTTTGAGCTCAATGACTCGGATATCTATTATGTATTGGCATATAACCATATTAATTTGCAGTCAAGCACATAACTACTTATTTGTAAGAAACCATTATCAAGTTTAAACAATACACTTTTTAGGTCAACGTCCATGTAGAGTTCATCACGCCGATATCAGTCAACGTTCGATAAAGCAAGATCCCATCATTCTTAATGATTTTAATTGACGTGTAGGTACTTGGATGCTTATAAATCATCTTGCTCGGCATTGTTAAAACATTCCCCATGTTTGATTAATGCCAAAAACTTCACCGAACGAATACATCACGGGTCTCATACACGACTCTCTAATTTATAAATGCGCACCACGTAAAGGCCATTGTTATTGCCAACATGAAAAAATGCGTGCATCATTGATGACCGTCGCCAGCCCTGCGTTAGGGCTGCGCCGGCGCACGGAGCGTGTATAATTTGTCCGCAGCGGCGGCGTCGGGCACCGATCGCTTCTAATCAGTTGCCAGCAAATAATTTCCGCATCAATAATTTAGTAAGTAGGTTTCATTTTTGCATTTGCAAAGCAAAAAAGTGCCTTTGTATTTTTAAATTGTTAGAAATGAACTTAGACCTTATGCACGTCATTTGTGTCGCACAATGCCGTTTTTGTACATGTCTGTCTACATCAAAAAAATGTGTCAAAAAAATTATACTCAAATGTTACTTGCATTTGCAACTAAAAATAGATAGGTATTATAGTCAAGTTCTCACAGTATGATTCTTTTTAGTAATACAGTTGTTGTCAGACTTGTAACAAAATATTTTTTCTCGCAATACACAAACAAAATGGACTACTAAATAACAAGGTCAAATGCATAGTAATCTCGAGCAGAGATTGACACGCGGATAAGGTAAACATAATTACCACGTTAATAATCAAATTAATTTGATTTTAATTGCTTTGCAAATAAACTACAAAACTATATTTGGCCACGATCTCCTTGAAGAAAATTTAAGCCTACACACAGAGGCGTGACAACGTTGACATGGGGAAGTGTGTATGAGTGTGTAGTATAGCGAATCTTTTTTATGCAAAAACTATTCCTACACTATGTATTAGTAGTAAAACATTATGCCAATGAAAGGGATCCCTCTTTAGACACCTGGTAGTATGACTGCGTGGCAAGTACATTCAAAATTCAAACAAACACGCGATGTTTTGGTAATTTTCGTTCGTTATTGCCCACTTCAACGTTTTGTTCAACCGCAGCCTGCAATCACCCTCGTCAGGCATTTTGTTATAAAAGCACCACAATAATAAATAGCTACGTAATGACGTATGAGGAATAATTATTCTAATATGAGGAATCCACCATTTTGACCACTTCCGACATTCTCCGCTGACTTTGTTAAGTCACGCAATACTTTAAAACTATACTTTGACACACCACATTTGACCCTTATTACTGTGTAACATATTTTCTACCCTTAATAAACTGTCGAACCGTCTCTACATCCCACAATATAACTCACTTCTGAAACTATTTTCAGCAATCCATTATTAACGTTTTACTAAAAGTAGCCTTGTCTCTTCTTAAATGAAAAAGAAACTACCATTTAGCATTAGCTATTATAGTGAGCCCAATGAAATCCAATACCACTTAGAGACAAACAACGGCCATGTTTGCTTTTAATGAATCGTTATCGTGTGATATAACAATAACAATATTGTGACGGAAGTGGGTATCGTGATTGAAAGGAAGGGACTATTCCCACCTCTCGTTCCCACTACTACAACTCGTGTACAGCCAGGATATACAGCTTAGCCCGCAGTAAACCTGTAATCGTTTTGTAGTCCCAGTAGAGTTTTAACGTCCTAGTTACGTAAGCTTAAATGTTCATAAGACATGACCTGAAAATGTATTAAAATCAAAAGAAAATGCAGTTAAAATTAAATTACAGTAAAACAACGCACAAACCAATTAAGTTTCCACAATTATAATATGCAGGATATGCACCATGAACAATTAATAAATGTGGTGTATTGGATTTTATGGATTAGATTTAACAATCTTGTTTGCTAAGAGCGTCACAGATCCATCGATGACGCAGCTCCCTGAGTGACGTACTTACGGATTTTATCGCGACTCCCCACGATCAAACTATTTTGCCAAGAAAATTATTTGCGTAGCTCTGACGTCACGTATCAACAACGCAATCTTTCAAAGGCTCGTTCTCAAGATATTCTGTATTGTGTTTTAAGTCCAAATGATAAATGTGCCGGGAGGCGGTGGGTCGCAGTGGAGGACACGTCGATATCCAGTCGTCCTGTCCTGCGGAGCCCCGGGGCGCCATTGTCGGCGACAATAAAACAGGCGACTTTGTTGACTTCTGGGGATCCGCAGCAGCGTTAAAAAGTAGGTATTTTATGTAGGTACATTTTAAGCCTTCCTCTAGACCTTAAAATGAAATTAGTCTAGGGCAAAGACTCTACATAGTACGCAGTGATAGATGCAACCCGTCCATTATTCCATAATATCTAGCTCAGTTTCGGTAATAAACTTCTAGGCTAGAACGCTGGTAGGGTAAAAAGATTATGAGACATGTAGAGGCACCTTAAGAGCAAAATGACGATTTGTAAGAACTACTATTTAGACTATTTGTTAGTCTAAACAAATAAAGAAATTTTGACTTTGACTTTGACTTTGAGCCTACTAGTATTTATTTTGTGGTAGAGCTTATAACTTCAAGCTCAAAATGCACAACATTTTGTGCAGAACTTGTCTTTTTTGCATTGTAACGGCATACAAGTCCGTTTAGATTTCCATACCAAACGAGACCAGTCCATGGCGACTTGCAATTCGTCTTTCGTTCAAGCAGGTGGCCGTCCCACGCTTTGCATTCCGTCCGTGGTCTCCATTTGACATTCTATTTCCGCAAGAAAGCACACATTTCTTTCATATCAATACTTTATTATACATTATTTGGTTGGTCGGCGGAACCCGACCCAAAAAAACTTCCACCACTTTACCTTTTCATATCTCGAGTCACGCTCTCTTGTGCCCGATAAAATTGACCCTTTATTTCCGGGCCGTATTTTTATTTACTTCGGCCCGCGAATTTGGGAACCCCACGATTCGCTAAGTACACTCTTTGTTGCGTTTCTATAGTTTGAAAAATCCATTTTATCTTTTCATGTTTTTGCGATAAGTTCCAGCTTTGATCTTCCTCGAGTTGCATTAAGCTAAATGCGCTTTAATCCGGCTTAAAAACCGTTCAAATGAAATTGCGCAGTCATTTTTTGTACCTCAGCCATGTTAGGTGGGTTCTCTGATTACTGAAAATAAAAATATGTATGTATAAAGCATTTTGTATTGTGTATTTTTAAAATTAAATGGTTTTCTGTGAAAAAATCACGCATTTGCACGCTACCTAGCAGTGAACAGGTATAAAAGTACCACATAACAATTTTAACGTAACTTTTGCGTTAATAAAGTTAAACGATAACTGTAAACGACAGTACATAATTAAATAATTTACTATAAGTGTCTACCCAAAAATGGAAATCAATAAGTACCTATTTCAGTTTCCGCTCACTTTTTATGCCAAATAAAGAATGTAAAGTTGTTTACCGCCAGCGCCAGTCAAATCGTTACGCTCTCAAAACCTTTTAAAATACCAATCTCTGCCATTAAAATTCAACGTGCAATATAATCAAAGGTGACTTTAAGTTAGTTGTTAATTACAAAATTCAGAAACACGTTTACTTTCAATATCAAAGCTGTTTTTTGTCAGAAATGAGCCGGTTTCTCTCGTAAATGAGATAATACAGTCCACTTTAAAAAACATTACTGGCGTTTTTAACACCTGCCAACTACACTATCCAGACCGCAATCTGATAAAATTATAACGGTTTTTGTGCTGCTCGGGCAATATTGTTACATTTTATCTCAGAAGTTAATAATGATAAAAATTCATACTGAATTCAAGTTAGCAAAAGTAATCCCCTTTTAAAAGTGGGCGTAGGGGCTAGGGCGTAACTAGCGGTAGGGAGCATAAAAAAGAAACCGGGAGAACAAAGTACATAAAATGATTTGATATCTTAGGTAACTTCAATTTTATGGATTCTCAGGAGAGAGAGAATTGTTGGATGGAAAAAAGACGTTAAAAATTTTCAACGTTAACTTAATTGTGTTCAGACTGTTCAGTGAATTAATTTAGCTACCTATGGTTACTTTTCTGGTACAGCCTTGTTTTTATACATATTTTATAATAAATACTCGTACTTCTGGACTTCTGGACAAAAATGTTAAGATTCAAAACTATTAAATTTTCTTGTTAGATTGGGAGGCTGACTGTACAAATGTCTACTTAAATATGCGTGGCTTATTACTTTCTTTTGGGCCCTAATTGCATAATGATTAATAAGCAATTCTGCCAGTTTTTAAATCTACATTTACAACATATTAAGAAAATTAGCCTTTGGCTTGACTCGACTTCTTGTTTTTTCATACATAATAATTAAGTTTTTAATTTATAGGTGACGTTATAAATATTAAGAACAGCATTGGCAATTTTGTTATAAGAGTCTCGATGTCTCTTAGCTGGTTCATCAAAACATCCTGTTCTATTAAAATCCTTATTTATTTTAAAGCTCGGAGGCGTCGTCATGAAGAAAGAGTTTAAAAGATTCAATACTTAACTTATCTAACCACATGGCTTTGTTGATCAGTAGTGCTTTATAATGGGGTCTGGTTTACTTGTGCTGTGAGACAATCAATACCGATCCACTTTGAAACCTTAGTGATTCGTGTATTTGTCTGTCTATGAACTATTCTTTCGTGCATCTCTAGTCTTTAAAATAACTATTACAGTCTTAAAGTACTTATTCTGTGGTCTTAGTTATTATTTGCGCAGTTTGTGTGCGTGCGCAGTGCGCAGGCGGGCCCGCGCGATTGTCTATAGCTACGCCATTGTGCGCGGGCAATATTTCACGGAGTTATTCATTTCACTCCGAACGGACAGGGCCGGGTTCGGGGATACTTTTAAAGATGAAACCCCTGAAAATATGATAACAAAGAGACCCTTTAAAATGTTCGCGTGAATAGCTCAGATTTAAGTGATCATAATTTGCTTGCTTAGCCGGTAAGATCGCATTACTAGATAGATAGTGAACTCATGTGAAAGAACTTTTGAAAGATAAAAAATAAGGCTTTGGTCCATGACTTATCATCATCAACAGCCTTTTACAGTCCAATGTCCTTTACAGTTTACGGTCAATTAGGTACTATTCGATATGATAAATGAAACGTTTGTAAAGAATTATATCAAAAAAATTTAGAAGAACTTTTTTATGTCGTAGTAGTTGGTATAGTACTCATACATACACTCGTACTACTAATATTTTTTTTAATGCCCTATAATGTTGCAAATTTTATTAAAAATAACAAGTTTTAACTTTATAATTTCTTTTAGAAAAATAATAAGTATTATTCAATATGTGATTGATTTAGGAAAGAATAATGTATTAACCCTATTCCTTCCAAATACGTCCCTGTCGACCCGCGAGACCACAAAAGAATTGAAATATCGATTCACAGAACAAACGCAAACGCCATTCCAGTGCTTCTTTGTGCACCTTTCCTTGCACAGCTGATGTGTGCCTCCAGTCGGCTGAGCACAGAACACTGGCCGGTCTGTGCACCCCGTGACAGGTATAGAAGACAGGTCCGCCCCGTCCGATGCTAATCCTTTGTAAATCTGAAAAGTGGACTTTTTTGTATGTGTCCATAAATCGAGAAAGTATATCGACTTTCAATACATTTTATACACAGCAGAATTTGTGACTTTGAGAAATATCTCTGGGACTTGTTGGAGAAAGGCTTACCATTTGGAAAAGATAGATAAGGAAGATATTTTTTATTCCAACCCACTTGAAAGAAAAAGTTTTTCAGAATGTAGATAACTAAGTATCAATCAAAGATGTGAACTAAATATGATAATCAATCACGTAACATTCGTTTATCAATAACGACGCATAGATTCCAAAAATAGAAGAAGCAGTATCGATAAATACAAATATCTCTCAACACCAAACATAATTCCGAACAGCAACAAGGTCTAAAATGGCCTGCACTTCGATCAATGGATCACAAACAAACTATGATAAAGGTGACGTGTCAGTCGGTATTACCGCCCATTGTATGCGCCGGTGTCAAATGTCCGTAAATAGATTAATTTTATAGAAAAGCTTGTCAAATCCGTACCTACGTAGGTACATTTATTTAAATAGGGGCCTACTTTATAAAGCTCTGAATGTACGAGATATAAATATTTTTTCACTAATCTGCTTGTACTTAGAATTAACCCTTGTCAACTTTTATTAAAAGAAACATTATTTGTACAGGAAATTATTTATATTAAAAAATATTTTTATATTCTTTGGTAACACAACAAAGTTATTTTGTTAAACTTTACGAGCTACGAGTATTTTATGTAGCAATTTACAAGTTTACTACAAGTTCATGTTATCATTTACTGATATTATTGCCACTTTTCATAACACCGTCGATTCCTCTGGGAACCCTTTGAGCTATCAAATACACTGCGTGCAAAAATACAACACCCAGAGCTTCTTTAGTAATTTGCAAGCGAGATTAAAATATTACTTGACATCTTTTGCATGTAGGTAGGGTCATTTGATAAAACATTATCCTTGATAGAAGCATCAAAACGTCTAGTTAGTTTCACCAAATCAAGAAGCATATGTGGGCGTTTTTTTAGCTCGCAAGTG